>NC_133024.1:38825000-39047500 GCF_048771995.1 Taeniopygia guttata
TTTCTCTCAGGACGTGGGCTTTACCTTTCTCTGGTTCTTTCCCTCATCCCACTGTGGCAGTGAAGCGAGCAAGTAGCTGTGGTACTTAGTTGCTGCCTGGGATTAAACCATGACACCAAGAGAAAAAAGTAGAATTTTTTTTTTGTAGAGAAATTGCCAAATTTTGTAATTGTAGAATTCAGGTGAATATTAAAAATTTTAGGACATATACTGTATGGTTTTTATTTGTTTTTTTTTTTTTTTTTTGAGAAAGGGAAATAAAGGCAGAAAAAAGTAAAATAATGCCCCATAGAAATGAAAAAATGAAGTGCATATCTTCAGGATACTGAGTATCCTCCACACTTCAATATGAAATTATATATATAGTCAGATTTATATACTCAGACCTTCCTTTAGGTTCCCAGCATCTTTCTAGACCAGAGGCATTCTTTGAGCAGTGAAAAGTACGGAATACATACCAAGAAATCGTAAAAAGATTAAATGCATAGAAAATATAAACTTTTTTTTTTTCAAAATATTTGTGAATCTTAGAAATTAATAGAACACTGACTGTAATCCATTTTGAATAGCTCAGATCATAAAACCAAATAGCCATTGAAATCATATAAGGAAACAACAGAAATGAGGGAAAAATACAGATTGCTCTCAGGGTCAAATCCCTGACTAAAATGCAATAGATCCAGTGAGTTAAGAAAGTGACCGTGATTTACAATGGCCAATGATTTGCCCTCTGTGCCTTGCACTCTGACCTTCACTAATGCCTGGAACCATTGATTCTCTTTTTTCTCTGAGACACTGATTTCATAGGGGAATTGTACCCATGAAAGCAGGGCAGAAAAGGGGCCTTCCAATCTGAGTTGCCATTTCCCAGATGTGGGAGTGCAGTGTATTAATCAGAACAATCAATAGTCCCCTGACCCTCAATGCATCCCACACAACAAAAAGACATCACCTCTACTTTTGATTAATCAGTGCCAAGTATCCATTTCTGAAACAAGTCCCTCTGAGAAATAGTTATACCCGGCAGATTTAGGGCCTGATTTGCACTCTGTTTGGGACAGTTTTTAGATGAGATGCTCTTTTTACGTACTTGAGAGTCTTGAAGCCCAAGAGAGTATTTTCATTGTACACAATGAGATGTGTGGGACTGTCCCTTCAAGGATCTTCTTTCAACCCATTTGTCACTCAGTCTGCACTGACAGGAGAGATTGTGCTGACCCAGACATGGGACCTTGCATCTGGTGCAATCATCAGTACCAGTAAAGGCTGGGTGATGAACACACTGAGAACAGCTCTGGGAAGAAGGGTTTGGGGTTACTGATGGATGACAAACTGGACATGAGCCAGCAATGTGCGCTCACAGGTCCAGAAAACCAACCTGTGCTGCATTAAAAGAAGCATGGCCATCACATTTGGAATTCAAAGTTTTGAATGATGGATGTGTTCAGCATGGAGGCTTGCACAGCAGTCAGCACTTGCCAGCTTTTACTTTGTTACCTACACAATGAATCAACTTAATGAGAGAAGGTAAAGTTCAGCATTACAACAAATGCTTTCATACGCCACTTCTGAAACCTGCCCAATTACTCATTTAAGGTGGCAAACTCATTTTCTCCCAAAGCCTCACAGAGAAAGAATTAAATTTTCTCCTTCTTCAATGTTCCTCTTTACTTTTAAGCCTATAGGTATCTTTAATGTCAGTGGATATTTTAGATTTCTTCCTGACCTTAATGAATCTGCCAACCAAGGAGGATGTGAGTAATAAAAATATTACTCACATAAACTTGTGAGTTTAGCTCCTGCTATGGCCAGGGTTTTAAGATTTACTATCAAATTGTTTTTTTGGTTTTGTTTTTTTGTTACAAGCGCTTCTGCACATGAGGAAACAACAGTATGTTAATACAGGTGTCATTATCAGTACTAGACTAACTAATTTTGGTACAAAATGAAAAAAAAAATTGGGCAAAATGACTATACAATCCCTCTGCCCCTTTTATATTTTGTTACTTTTTCCTTTCTTGTCTAAAATTTTTGCATGAGAGTAAAGCCTGGTCAGTTAAGTAATCCCAAAGTGTCATGTGATAGGATAAATGAGATTTTTTATTGTGTGTGTGCATTCAGCTGATGATTGCTGGAGTGAAGAACAGGAGGTAGAATCACAGCATGCTGTTGCAAAATTAGCTTTTCTGTGAATTTCTCCGGTTGAAGTGAAGAATATACATTTCAATACTTGTGCAGAACAGTTTCTGTATTCATTTTAACTAGCTCTGCAAGAAAATGCCAGTATATTGAGATGCCCCAATTAAATTTTGTTGATGCAGTGAACTTCTTTATGGCTGAGCAGTGCCACTGCTGGCAATTAGATTAACAGCATAGTATACATCACTCAGAAATAATCAGTCGACTTTTGCACAGCAATATGAGAGAATTTCAGATGTTAAGCACTATTCCAAACAACCCTTTCTCAATTATTCCACAAGTTTTCAAGGAACATGCCCATCCTCATTTATTTTAATAAAGGAAGTGAAGGACCTCTATTAGAATATTTTATTATATGCAAAAAACATGTAGAAATCATGTAAGCAGATGTTATAAAATGAGTGGATAATCCAGGAGAGTACAAGAAAAGACATGAGAAAGACAACTTCCCTTTTCCTCACCCCTGAAAAAAAAGGAAATAACATTTTGAAAAAAGTATTGCTTACCAGGTCAGTTCCATGCATTCAGTGACCCTAATTCCATCTAGATACTATGCTGGCTTAGATAAAACTTAATGGCTTTAGGGTGATGTGCTCAAGGTGATAGGAAGATCAAGAGAAGACAGGAAAATGAGAGGGAAAAAGGAAAGGCTTTCTTACATTTTGATAAAGGTAGATCAAAAGAATAAGCCCTATTTGTGCTTGTCAGACTATACTGTGCCTGGCAAGAAAGGTTTGCCAGGTCGCTGATCTAAATGAGTAACGACTGTTTGTATAATGACTAACAACAGTGTTTCTGTACGGTATTAGAATCCTCACTAACATTACTATTTTTTTTAAGTCAGGGTGGAATTGGACAAATTCCTGACTTGCTTTAATACTTCTCCTATGTTTCTCTTTACACATGAAAACTGCAACTTTTCTCTCACTCTCATCTCAGGGTTGCCCCAGGAAGCAGGACATTATGATGAGTTTTGGAAGAGCTTTCTAGGGAAACTAGATCCCTCTTGGCACAAAAACACAGTGCCAGATAACACCTTGGTTATCTGGGCTGGTGTTTAAACAATAAATTAATTTAACCAGTAAATAGTGTACTCATAGGTGGTACTCAAGATGTTGCATTTTGTGGGACAAACACTTTGCTGTCCTGCCATAGAAATGGTCCCTCTGGGGGCTATCCATGGGAGACCCCCTGTGGACAGGCACGTTTTAAGTAAGCAGCAGTGTTTCAGAGCATGGCACCTGGTGATCCTCAGCTTTGGTGACCAGAAACTCTCAGAAGATCAATTGCCATTCATATGCTTTAGGGATTTGGTGAGAAAGAGCAAGATTAATGCTGCTTAATTTTAGTCGCTAAAATGATGGCGTCATTACAGAAGAAATTGCTGTTGTTTGGCCACCTGCTTTTAATATCTGTTTCGATGAGGAAATAGTGACCTAAAGGAGATTATTTCTCTTTTCTGACTATAAAGGAAATCTAGACGACTGGGCTAGATCTAAATGCATTACTGACTTAGGCATTTGGTTAGATGGATTGTGCCCTAAATTTTTCAGAAAGTCTACTTTTGAATGCACAGATATCCCACAAAATCTATTAATCAGCTCATCAATGTCTCTTTCTTCCTTTTAGAATCATCAGACTGTGTTTGAATTACATCTGAAATAGCAGTAGAGTTTGAATTGCAACTTTCAGCTGACTCATGACATTCAGAGATGTGATTCTGCTGATGAAACCTTTGTATTTAAGTGAATGTATCATTAGAAGTAGAAACTATCACAGCCTCAAACTTCCTCATTCAAAGCAGACCTAAACCTGGAAGACATGCTGAACTGTGCTTGAACAGCATCGCTGCACTGGCAGATTTTCTGAGCTTTGAGGTTTTTTTGCATTTTTCCTTGCTCTCAAGTCCTCATTCGATTTTTCCCAAGCTGACTTTACTGAAGGTCTGCCAAGCCTAGAGGATCTCTGGTTTTCTGGGCTGTGTTTGTGTTATTCCTGATTCATGTGAAGAGACCATCACTGCCTTACTCTTGTAGCAAGGAGGGCAAGAGCTTTCACTTAAGGGCATCTGTGCTGTATGCGGCGTGTATGGACACTTTTGATTCAGGCACAGAGTCAGTTTCACTTCAAGACTTGTGCTTTGTGGGGCCCAGTTTATCCCACATTTTTCTCTGCTGAGGAATCTTTAATCTGCTTCTTTAGGATAGCAGACATTAATGAGGAAGGAACCTCCCACTATCTGGAAAGTATGAATCTGCTTTCTATGCTTCATGGATGCCTACACACAAGCATACCTCTGGACAAGGTGGACAGCATACTATGTGGCAAAGCATCTATCTCACAAATTACATATCCAGGAAGCAAATGGGGTTTTCTTCTTTTCTCTGAGTCTATCACCCTGTGTCTGCAGCCAGCCTCTCCTGTTCACTTTGACTTTTGTCCTGTGACTTAGTCCCTATCCAGATATACCTCTTCCCAAAGCATTCATTTCAGGAAATGTAAATCACCTCAAACCTGCAACTGAGAACAAACTATTATTCTGTGCTGGGTTTTTAATGACATAAAGTTGTCCAGAACATTGTCTTCTTTAGCAATGAATTATTTCCCTGTTAGTAAATAGGTCACTGGTGAAACTGAAGTGTGAAGGCAGACCAAATTTTGCTCATTCCTTTCTATCTTGTACTGGTACATTTGACAGTCCTTGAAACAGTTTCTGACACTGTATTAGGTTTGAGTGGCAATATTGTGGTAGCAACAGAACTACCACAATAGGGGTGACTTTTGTGAGAAGCTGCCAGAAACTTCCCCTGTGTCCAGCAGAGCCGATGCTCTGGGGGATGGATTCGCTGCTGGCTCCGGCTGAGCCCATCAGCAACAGTGGTAGTGCCTCAGGGATAACAGATTTAAAATGAGAAAAGCAAAAACACCAGTAAAAATGCACTCAAAAAGAGAAGTGAGAATATGTAAGAGGAACAGCCCTGCTGACCCCAAGGTCAGTGAAGAAGGATAGAGTGGAGCTGCTCCAGCCACCAGAGCTGAGATTCCCCTGCAGCCCCTGGGCAGACCATGGTAAGGCAGCTGTGCCCTTGCACCCCAAGGGGGTCCTCATGGAGCAGAGAGCCGCCTGCAGCTGCTGGATAATCCAGTGCCAGAACAACGATGCTCAAAGAAGGCAGTGATCCTGTGGAAAGTATGAAAGATAAGAAACTGCAAAATAATGGGTTGGAGATAAAAACAGACTCTGAAGGTATTTCAAATGGCATGCAAAAAGATTAAGTCATGATTTACTGGGGATTACCTCAGTCAAAATCTATTTATGCACTCATGCCTGTAATGGTACAGAGAGAAGACTCCTGCAGTCTTATCACTCTCCATTAGTACTCATTATAATAATAATGTACAGGGAATTTCTCTGCCCATTAAAAGAATGTTGTTGTACTGTACATGCTTAAATATAGATATTGAAAGAATGGAGTAATGACATAATTACCTTGTTTTGCTCTTCCTGTTTTACAGAATTCCGCCCCCCATTCCTTTTTCTTTTTTTTTTTTCTCCTTGCCTAGTTTAGAGAAAATTAGAAAATTAACAGTGTCAAGTGTCAGTTAACCCCTTTTCATACTCACTGTCCAAAAATGACAAGTAACTTTAAAAATTTGCTTATTTTAGTTTAACAAATGTCAGAGAAAATTTGGGTTGCAAACAGTCCATGGGAAAGTTTATCTTCCCAATTTCCTTCTCCTCCTTCTCATTTGCCTTCCCTTTACTATGCACTCTAAACCAAGTTGGTGCTTATTCAAGATGCAATGCTTGAATGTTCTTCAATCATTTCCCATTACACCCTTGTCATCATTCCAGGGTTCATGTGGTTCACTTGCATTAGTCATAATCAGTCCAATGAGATTTTTTTTTTTTAGCTAGAGGAAGAAAATCACATGTCTTTCTACTTTCAGTGAGACAGCTATTTTTTCTAAAGGGCACTTTGCATAAAGATATATTTTTTTATAACATTTTTGGTGACAGATAAGGTGTGCAAAAATCCTTATTCAATGTGATCACCTTTTTTTTTACCATTTGCCTCCTACCATGTTGTAGTCAAGTGCTGTAGTGGAAACCTGGAACCCCAAATTCTCCTCCTAAAGCCCAGAACATGTTTCAAGAGCTTTATGCAAACTGGGAATAGATGCTCTTAATTTTCCCCATGCAACCAGTTATCACGACTCAGCATATTAAACTTGGAAAAGTAATTTGAAATTACAAAATAAAAGGACTACTAATGTCGTTTTGATATTACAAACATTGCCATTAACCCCCATATTTTAAGACTACTTGGCCTATGTATACATAACAGATTCACCCACCTCAAACCCCACTTTCCTTTTGCCAGATTAGTTTCTCCACCACTGCATGCATACCCCTCAACCCTGCATTCCTGCCCTGCACTGTCCAGTAGAAACATTCAAATGGGCCAAATTTTGCCTGATTGTTCAAAGATGAAATTATGCCAGGGATTATTTTTCCCCCAGCTATTTTCACATGTCAGATTATAAACTACTCAAGATAATAATTCATGGCAAATCCTCAGAGGTTCTATTAGGAGAAAATCTTGTACTTTTTTCTAAGACCAGCAGCTTCTGGTCCACAGAAATGCTCTTTGAATAATAAGATGTCCTTTATTCTCATGAGAATTTTCTAAAGGTCAGCTTAAGCAAACTGACACAGCTATAACTAGGGAAATTTCTCAAATTGATGGCTCATTTTATTTTAAGAAGGGTGTTTAGTCAACAGATAAGACAGTACTAAGAGCTTGGCACAGCAGTGTGTAATTGATGGTTGCAAAGCATGGTCAGAATTGAAGCTCTGACAGGCTGCCCCATCTTCCCTGGAGAACTGTGACTTTATGGTGCTTTCTCGTTTCTTTCTTATGGGTTGTAATTCCACCTTCTTTTTAATTCTAATTCTTTATTTATGTTTATGTAATTGCAAGCTGCTCATTTAGTATTTCTAAGGCTGATTCATGGTAACTGCTCGAATGCCTTTTCTCAGCTGGCTTTGGCTGAGTGACGGACTTTAAACCACTTCTGCAGTGGTCAGCAGAAATTAGAATCTAAATAGGCAGTTTGGGTGAACATTTTTGCTTTCAGGGTAAGCAGAAATGTCAAACAGTGTCCACTTCCTACAGCATAAATCAGTAATTTCTTAGTACTTTTTAATATAATTGCTGAGGTTTACTTTTCTTTCATCATAGTATATGGAGAGAGATGAATGAAATCTAGATACAGTATTAAATATTCTTCTAAGTATAGCAACCTTGTTTAGTATCTGGAATTTTTTGAGTTATCGCTTCTTTTTTTTTTGTTTTTTTGAGAAGGAAAGGTATTTTTTATTTGCCTATGGTTTCTGAGTTTACTTATATTTTAATTTTCCCAGGTATATTTGAATTAGCGAAAATGCATGGTCTTTTTCATGTTTAGGAAGTGATTTTAGCTGTACCAGAAAGCACAGTTTCACTAGTAGTTCCTAGACCAGGAAATTCTTCAGTTTTATGGCTGGCAAATTTCTAAGTCACACCAGACCTATACAAAACATAGTTTTGCTTCCAGTAAGTTATTTTATAATTCCACTGAATTGTATTCATTATCCTAATGTCAAAGCACACTCAGAAAAATTATATTTTTATAATTCCTTATCCAGTGTCTTTCTCAGAGGGAAAGTCCAACTTATTTTCTTTCACCTTCATGCTGTTTTCTTTGCATATTTTGACATTACCCTTTATAAAAACTCATCAGCTGAGCTATACATCATGGAATTGGAGCTGTGTATTGCTATTAGAAAATGATTTACTCTTCTACAGCATTCTTAGATTTTGCTTACTGAACACATTCATTTAGACCTGCTTAAGAAAGAAGTCCTTTGTGTTTATTTCTGTAGGAATAGCTAGTGAAGAGGAAACTTACAGATTCTTCTATTCTGCATGGACATTTTACTATTTCAATTCTCTCTACTTTTATATATATGTATAGCCTACATCCTAAAGTGTCTGAAGTTTGCAAATGAATGTTAAACACCCATGACTACCTATTCAAAGAATAAGCAAGTACTTTAACAGCAGAAAATAAATGAAAAGATTTTTTTTTGGTTTACAGGTAACATATTTGTTGAGTTTGTTTTTAATGGGGAATTTTAATTTTACTTTTTTAAACCCATAGAGGATTTGCAATTTGTAAACAACATGCCTCACATTACAATTAAAAAAAAAAATTGATTTAAAAAAAGACTTTTGAATTGTTTGACAACAGAAGGTAACAGAAAAGTATACCTAAGTAAGATATGTTATCAAATATGTTATCAAAACTTTCTATGTTAAACCCCTTCACATCTGCACATTTGAATGTGCTTAAATGGCTTAATATTCTGATCTGTTTCAGTTAGTTTTCAGCTCTTGTGCTACTGATTTCTATTTGTTTTTTTGGAGATGATGGACAATTGTTTATGCTTGATTTACCATCCCTACCTCTATGCCCACATCCTGCAGGGCTGTCAGCCTCCTGCAGCCCATGGAAATCATCAGCAGTAAATCCTCTCCTGAGCGGGACCTTATGGTTTTCTGGTCTAACTTCTATGGGTGATCAATTCTGGATACGGTTTTTTGTAACTTCTGATGATTCTCAGCATGGCAAGATTGATCTCTCATGCAAGAGAACATCAGTTACTGTCCCTGTGTCTCTTATTTAATTAGTGTCAACTCAGTGACCTCCCACAGGGCTCAGATGAACAAGAGATCAAGAAGTGGCCAGAGGTTCATCTGCCTCCGACAATGACCAGAGGAGAGGCCATTCAGGGACAGCATGAAAGCCCCACTGCTTTCCCAGGTCTCTTTGTCTTTCCCAGCAGCTACAAGTATTGCAGCTGGAATAGCAGCAGTGTGTACATCCCTGCCCAGCACTTTTAGCATGTTCTGTTCATGAATTTATCTGATCACTTTGTGATCCTGCTGATGCAGATTCCTCTGGCAGCAAAGTTTACAAATTCACTACCTGCTGTGTGTAGAAGTACTTTCCTTTGACTGTTTTACACTTATATTTTTGAAACTAGTTTCAGCAAATACATTTTGCATTTCAGGATTTAATAAACAACTGTTCAGCATTCAGCTTACCCACAGTCTTAGAGAGTTTGTAAAAGTCAGCCATGGTCCTCCTACTCAAGCTGACAAGCCCTAGCCATAAGCAAGTTTAGGCACATGATTCCTCCCCTCTTTTTGGAACTTCTGAGATCACAGCTGTACCCAGTTTTGGTCTCCAGTGCAGGAAAGATATTGATAAGCTGGAGAGATTTATGTGGAAGTCCCCAGGTCTGTGTGACTGAAGTTCTTGCCCTGTAAGGAGAATCTGGAGGATCTGAGCTTGGTCAGCCTGGAGCAGGGTTGGCTTTGGGGGAACATAATAACTTTCAGCAAATGTTTAATTGGAGGTGTTGAGAGGAAACAAGCACAACTACAACAAGGAAAACATGAATATACAGCAGGTAATCTTTTAATAGTGATGGAAGTCAGGAAATTGGATGGTGCCCAAAAAGGCTGCAAAGCCTCCTTCCTCAGAGGTGGTTAAGACCCAGGTGGACACATGCTTGAAAAACCCAGGGTAACACTGAAACTGGATGTGCTTTGAGAAGGGGTAGCTCAGAGGATCCCTACCCTAGAGATCCCTTCCAGGCTCTCTGATCTGTCTTCTTTATTTCTTAGATGTTTGAGAATCACAAAGAGTTTTTGAAATATTATGAATGATGTCTTGGAGGAGTGAATAAAGTGGGTCTGCTGAAAGGACAGATACCTAATCCAAACACCACCAGGTTCAGCACAAGGTGCACTTGAATCTCTCAGTCATTGACTTCTTTTGACATTTTGAGATCTACATGGAAGCACCCAAAGTAGTCTGAAGGACCAAAGTCCAGTCTGGATCTGCCTACAGATATGATAGTCTTGTTTCCACCTTCAGAAAAAAGCAGAAGATCATAAGCCTGTCCTAGTTGAAGCATGTAGTAATTTATTTCATCATGATGTTTTTCCTTGATCAGGAAAAGCAAGGACTGTATCAGGAGGGTGTTCAAGTTCTGATCATTTTACCACTGGTAAGTAAGTGCTGCAGTTTTTCTGAAGCCTGTTTAGATTCTTCAGTATATTTTTTTTACAGGAAGAGCTAAAAAATCACCAACACAGAAACTGCCCAATTATGATGATTTTTCCCTCTGTCCTTTCCCTGCTTTACTGGTGTCTTCTCTCCCCACAGTCTCTACATACTTAGCAATGACCCTGTTGCACTTTAGCTAGGCTTTCTATAGCCCCAGCTTCTATGCTAATGCTTTCTGATTTGTATTCAGATTGGATCTGGCATGGCCCCAAAGAATGTGTTTTCCCTGTGGATGTACTAAATAGCTAAGTCTTCCTTTTCCCTCTCCTCTTCCACTAAGCTTTGGTTTTCTATTTGTATTTGTCTGTACAACCTCATGCAGTGCTACTAAAAGTCGAAGGCTTCAGAGAGAAATTTCTGCATTGCTGTTTAGATTGTGCCATCACCAGGCACAATGCATGTGACTGATGGCTGCATGGAGCTCCCCAGAAAAGCATCATTCTCATGTGTTCTGGATGAGCACCCTTGTATCTGGGCTAGAAGTTGCAGTGGAAATTGGTGAGCTGGGGGGCAGGTTTTAACCCAGTAGAAGCAATGGTCTTGTCATATCAGCTACTATTCCTACGCAGCGTGTGTGCTGTTCCGTGTGGGTGCACCCAGAGCACACACTGTGAGCTTGAGGCTCTCTGCACTGTGCTCTGCTGGGTGATGTGGACGTGCTTGCTGGCCCTGCCTGATAGGCAGAGGCTGCAGGGGAACCTATTTCTGTATTATTTCCACGCTTATTTTTTACAAGTGGAGAAATAAACTAAAAAAAAATTAAAAAGGACATATTTGGCAGGGCTTCTCTTTGCTTTGTTTTGAGTCATGAGAAACAAAGGATCCAGGGAAACTGAAGGTCAGATCCGTCAGCCATTTACAGCACTGCCAGATCACCATCTTGGCTTCAGATGTGAGGAACTGAAGAAATTTTAGACTTGACTGAATCCCCATTGTCAGGGGACACTCAGAGCAGTATTTATTCATACAGTACCCTTTCCTTCTGATCATCAAGGAGTTTAGGAGAAAACTGACATCAAGCCTGAAGGTATTTGTCTAGTTAAATAAATATACAGAGTGAATGTGCCCAGTTCTAAAGATACCTTAGTAAGCAATGGCTTATGCTGAGAACAAACACAGAGAAAATCACAGTTGCGCAATCTTTGCTACTCAAAGGACTAAACAACTAAACCTTTCATAGTAAAATCTTTTCTCAAGCTTGCTGGTGTGCAGCCATGTAGAAGATTCTCAAATACCCATCACAGTCCAATTAGCCTAAGGCTTGTGATGAGAAGACTTTTTGTGATTTCAAGGTGAAGAGATGAAACAACACAATAAAAATAAACCCCACCACTTCACATTTCTCTAGCTCTCCTGTGAGAGCTTCTGGCAGAATACTTTTTCCTCAAGGAAAAAGAATAAATCATTGAAGTAGATTAAGGATAGAAAGAAGAGCCCAGTGTGCAGGATGATTTTAAATGCAGAGAAAGTGAAAAAAAAAATCCTCCACAGCATTTATTAGCTTGCTTGAAATTATTTCACTGAGAATTTCCTGCTGAACATGTTTACTGTGTTTACTGTACCTAATTGATAACTAACCAACAAAGCACCTATTCCATGCTGATGTCTGAAGTGTCACATTAGTTTGTTGTGTTTCCTTGACCTTAATTTTAATTAAATGTAATTGTTTTGGCTGCTGCTTAAATATAGCTGATATGTTCAAATAAATCACTTCTAGATATTTCATTAGTGGTGAGTGCTGAAAACCAAATTGAGCTCAGGAAGAAAATGTAGCTTTGACTCTTTTAGCTTGTGCTTCCTTAGCCAGAAGGAGTTGCAGAGTAGGAAAATATTTTTAATAGATAATTTTATTTTTGATTTGCCGAATCCCAATTCACAGAAACCGTGACAAAAATGTGTGGGAACATTACTGTAGATGGAAATATATTCCAGTGAGAGTACCTATGAATGTACAGACTTTTGGCTATGGCTAAGCATTCTTCAAACTGGGACTCTAGTGGGACATTCAGCTGTCAATCTCCTCAAGTGCTGGAGTCTGGGGTACTTCCAAGAATAGGTCTTGAATAAAATATTTAAAGGGAATTGCCTTTACTGGTAAAAAAAAGGAGAGGTGAAAAAACACTAACTCTTGGCTAGTTGATGACAGTAAGGGTAAAGAGTGGCTCCTCTCAAAGTTTTTTTTCCAAAGCCTGCTGAGCCTGCTGGGTGGGTAGGTGACACAGAACTGTTATTTCTTGGTGCTCCTCATCCTGTGTTGGGGCAGTAATTAAAAGTGTTACCATTTGAAGACTTTGTGCATTCAATGTTAGCTGGTAGATCATGTCAGGGAAAAGCAGAGAGCTGCTTCAGCTACAAGGACAGGACTGGTCTTAGTCTTGTGGCCTTCTCATGCTTTCTCTGCACTCACCCATGCTTCAAACTGCTCATTCCTTCAAAAGTTCATGTAGAGAAGACCACAGGAGGGAAGGGTTCTCTGATTTGCTTGCAGATCCACTCAGCCTCAACTCTATATCTTGCTTCAAAGCCTGTGATTAAACCTCTTTACTGGCTTTCCCATGCTCATTGTCCTCCTGTCTCCAGTCCCACGTTCCTGCTTCCGAATCTCTCTATTTTCAGCCATCCTCCTCAATCCCTTCAACACACTCCACTCCACTAGCTGCTCCTCAGCTGCCCATCCTTAGTCTTTATGAATTATTTTCTAACTACAGTCAGCATCTCTCTTTATTCCTTTAAGCTGTAGGTATAAAAGGATTTGCTACTGAAAGACACATTAAAATATCTATATCTTTGTATGTGATTGAAAAGCATAGGGATCAGGACTTGCACAGTTCCAAAACCATCTAGAAATAAAGAATTCAGTGTTTGCTTAAAATCAGACTATACTTTTAGTTCTGTCAGTGAAATCTGAAGAACAGCTTGGGGATGGGAATTAAATGTTATTTTTAAACTTGGAACCAAATATACTTTGTCTTCTTGACACTTTTTTCAGCTGATATCAAGGGGTTTGTCCAGTGGGCAGGACCTGTCCTCTCTAACACTGGTGTCCAAAACAGGATGAAATGGTAATGTTGTGATAGAGATAATAACCTTCTCTGTGGTCATTTTTCTTTAAGACTCAAAGCAATTTGAGGGAATTGAGGATTTTCTACAAATTTGTGTACTGTATGGACTAATGGGCTTAAACATTTTGGTTAATAGGTCTTACTAAAAAAAATCATGACAAATTTCATAATAGATAAATTTAACCATATATATATGGTAGTAGATCACTATTTATGGGACAAGTTACTACTCAACATAAAGCAGGATGGCAGAATCAGGTTATGTTCTAGTCACTGGCTAAAGTGATTGTGTTGTGTGATGTGAACTGAGTTTAATTTAATGTCCAGAAAAGAGATACTTCCTCTCCTGGTAAAAGTCTTTTGGAAAACTAGGCTAATAAGGCAAAAGCTAAAAACATGTCAGGAATATGCTCCATTACTCCAGTAACCAAGGTGATGTTAATAACATAAGATAAAGGAAGTGTACATAAGGCAGTTTTGTAAAACCCACTACACTTCTTTCTTTATTCAAAACAAAGATTTAATTGGTTACAGTGTCGCTGAATAAAAGGTATAATTGATCATGACTCCTATATAGCTCTAATAGCTGTTATTTTTTATTGTATTGGCAGCCAAAATTGCATTTCCTCTTTGTCCCAGGTCACTTACCATCCAAATGAACATGTTTTTTAATGGAACCAGATCATTAATAGCTGCTTTACTGATTTCCATGCCACTGCTTGAATGCCCATTTAAACGTACATGAAAAGTTAGGGCTTGGCTTCCTCTGCTGCCTGAATATGAAATTCTCCTAATTTTGAAAAACTAATTTTGAAGCTTGTAGAAGGACTGAAAAGAAAATGCTGACCACCAACTAGGTCAATTACTCTGACAGAAAAACTTGAATCACTGTTACAGAAAGGAAACTGAGGAAACAGAGGGGAGCTCAAGAAAATACAACCAGGACAACCAGGATCTTAAGTTTTTGAGTTTTTGGGAAAGGACCATGTTTGATGCAAATCAATATATTTTCTTTTTTTTTTTTTTTTTTTTTTTTTTTTTTGGTTTTTTTTTTTTTTTTTTCCTGCATAGAGCATTGCTGTAAGGAGAAAATGACTTCTTTCCGAGCAGATTTCACATTTCATCTGTGCCCAAATATATATATATATAAAACACAGGTATGTAAAACTGAAATTCTGTTTCTTTCCTGTAGTGAAGTATATGAGTAGCAGCTCAAGATGTACATATAAATCCACTGTGTGAGGCATTCTGCTCACTACAGACAGCCTTACCTCCACCCCAGTCTGCTGTATCCCATGGGCTCGACATCACTTGCCAACAGGGAGCACTGAACAGATGGGTGAATGGATGTGGATGAAATTTAGGGCATCTGAATGTGGAAGAGAGATGGTTTCCATCCTCATAGATGCACACTTAAACAGATTTCTACTTTGTACATGAATGACTAAGATACAGAGGAATTATCTGGCTTGCCAGAACCAAACAGACAGAAGAAATATCTGGCATTTCAACATGTGTCTTTTGGATAGTAGTTCAGCACCAGAGTCCCAACACCTGTTTTCTTTTCTGTGCCTTCATCTAGGCAACAAGATGAGATCCAGTGTGGAGATTTTTTTCGTGGCAATTCATTATGCGGTAATAGAACACTCAACATTTCCCACAAGGTTAAGCCATCATACCTGGATCTCTGATGCAGTAAGAAAGCTGTATAACAAATACAAAATTTTAGGAGCAAACACATTGTTTTTGATCACCACAGGAGTTGCAAAGATTTTATGAAGGAGTGAGGATGGAGGATAAGGTCATCACATAGCAAAGTCTGGGATCAGTGTCTTGCTTTTATGAAAGCTTCCTTCTTCAGCTTGAGCAAGTAACTCAGTGTGTTTTTCACATCTCCTACACTGGGTCATCTGTTAGTTAGCCATCTCAGCCAAGATGGTAAGCGATACCTCATATCCCTTTTGTTCCAATGACTTTTTACAATGAAAATAAACAGCTCAACTTCTTTTCTCCAAATGCTGAAATATTTAGCATCTTAATAGCTCTGTATAATCACTTAGACAGTTAGAGAGATGGCACATGCTTCCCACTGATACCAAATCTATTAAAGTCTGTCTAGAGGAAAAATAAAACCATCTCTTTTTGAAATGCAATTCCACAAATCTCAGTATAATTTTTAGTCCCTTTAGGTTATCTGCTAGTCTCTTAACCTAAAATCTCCCACTGTTCTCCAAGTACTACCAAGACCTGAGCTGGTTTTATTGGAGCAAACAAGCTGGAAGTATTTTAGTCCAGAATAAATCCAAAGAACTTAGACTGGGAGATAAAAGAAAACAAATTTTTAAGCAACTCACAAAGGATTCTTCCTTACTTCCTCTCCTGTACTAATATATAATAATATATGCAGCATTTTTAGTATCTTCCATGACACAGTTGTAAGTACATTTTAAGGGAAAAAGGCAATAGATCATGGAGAATAGACAGTAGATCATAGATAACAGATAATATATAAGGGCTTGCTTCTCCTATGGAAAAGGATACTTTTTTGCCATCATGTACTGATAACCTCTCTCTACTGGAGAGTGAAAAAGTATTTAAAATAGAGCAGGATTTCTGATTCTTTTTAGCTTGATTGTATGAAATTCCAGACAGGTCTAGCTTCCAGGGCCTTTGAATTTTTCATGCAATTTTCATTTCTATTTATGACTTTCTACTAGGAAAGTGGTTTGAAATTTGGATCTCCCCCTGATACTATTTTATCTGTTCACCTTTTCTTATTGATTAATTTCTCTTAAAAATGTGAAGCCATTACACAGAATTGACAGACTGGAATATCCCAAGTATACTCAGGATGCAATAATCTGCAACATGCATTTAAATTATTTTTAATGGATATCAGGTTCTTTTTCAAAGACATTAACAAGCAAAAGAGTATAGAAAATGTGACTGGGATCTTCTTTTTGTAAGTCCATTTATTGTTTTGCAAATATGTGAGTGGTATACATAAATGCACATGACAAAGGAGGCTCTTTCTGTGAATTAATTTAGGTTCTCCTAAAATTGTACCATTTGCACTTTTCCTTGGCTGCAGACAGCCCAGAGTTGTGCATAGATTTATGTGGAGCAGTTTGTGGTCTGTTGAAAGAAGTATTTGTAGTCATGGTTAGGCGACGACCTGTGGGTGAAAGAGCATAAATCAGGTATTGTTAAGTGATTTAACTTTCTGCTTCATTGCTCACATTGGCCACATTTATATGAACTCTATGTACTCCAGAAAAATGTTGTTGTTGGATTTTAATTTTTGTTTTTGTCTATCACATTGTGTATTTTGGTCTGTTTAATACCATGTTCAGAAGAGTGAAATCATATTGCTCATCACTGGGTTATTTAACTACAACAAAGAAAAGGTCTCTATTTTATTGAATAATGATTTTGTCTGCAACTCCCTATTTTCTTGCATGGAAATGGAATACAATTAAATTCCTCTGAGATATACAGTTTACAGGATGTTTTGTGTAAACTATACGGGGAGAGTCAAAGACCCAACTTATAGTTTTATAATGAATCTATATACAGTGCTCTTATTCTCCTGCTTCAGTCTTTCCCGTTTTTAGTTTTTTTATTGCAAGATAGTGAAGCACAATAATTCATGGCATTTCATATGTAAATTTTTTTTCTGGTTTCATGTTTTTTCTTTAAAAAAAAAAAAGATTTCCCATTTATAATCATATTGGGAACTACTAAGGATAGCAAAAGTTAAAGGCTGTTTTACCAAGCGTGGAAATTTAATCACGTGTTTAGAAATTAGATTGTTATTATAATTGTTAGATTGTTATCTACTTAATAAAGGGCTTGTATTTTCTCATGTTCAGGTACTTCAGAAGGCACATATCTTTCTGTGGAAACACTTGCTGGCAGATAATCCAGAGAGAAAATACAGGGCCAGTGGGTTTTGGGTTTCATGTTCTTCCCTCTTTCAGCTGATAGCAGAAGACTAGATATATATGTGAATTTGTTTTAATTAGGGATATATGTGTGTGTGTATATATATATATATATATATATATATATATATATATATATATATGCCTGTATATACTTTTGCATAATCACATATTTCAGTGAGCATGGGTGTATATGTGTGAGAAGTCATCTTTCATATTAACAAAAAATGCATCTAATTAGAGAGAAACAACTCTTTAAGCAAAGTCTGAGGAATGGTAACCATTTAAGTGACAGATTTGAGATGACGCTGGGGTAGCAAAAAGAAAGGAGTTTAATATCTCTCTAACCACTGACAGAGCTGGACATGTACCAGTGACCTGGGCTCAGCCCACAGACTTTGTTAGACTCAGTGGTGGCTCCTTCTCCTGCTTTCACAACTTCTGCCCAGTTTCCTTCTATAATGTGTGCACTGGAATATTTCTGGATAGACCTGAATTTTCATGGAGGAGCAGAAGGATTGATGCCTTTTTATTGTGCTGCTGGAAGGAGGCTGGGTCTTCCCCCTGCCCTCAGCCTTTGGCCACTGGTAATGGTTCATTGCTGCTTCACACTGGAGTCCAGAAATAGTATTTAACTGTTACATTGTTTTCTGCAATAAACCAAGTAGACATCAAACCAACCCACCAGATATTGTAGGCAGCTATGGAGAAGGGAAAATGAGGCCCATAATTATCCTGATGGATTAATTATGCTCTCCAAAAACATTATAAATGTGTGTAAAATACCTTTAGCATTTCTTTAACCTGGTATGTTAAAATGACAGATATCTATAAATTTGTCAGCAACATGGAGTACCTATGAACATGTGAGTGGTTTTCAGACAGTAAATGAAATCTATTTCACAGTGGCTACCTCTGTTTTCTGCATAAATATTTTTAAGATTGTTAAATCCATCCACATCACGATTAAATAGGTGAACCAAGTACCTGCATTTGGCTAAAAATATCTGTAGATGGTATATTTTCTCTACAGAAGTCCTACAAAAAATTTTATTGATTTTTAAGCTAACTGCTCACAGAATAGCACACACCATTAAGAGAGATGGGTAACTTAGTGCTGGATTTTGGTCAAAGTAGAAGGTTTGAGTGACATGTTAAGGGAAGAAATAAAATCTTCTGAAGAGCACTTTAGTGTGTAGAATACACAATTTTTGCTTACAGGTGACATCTGCAGCAAGCTCTCTTTGACAGAACTGGAGCTGGCCTGTGGAATTAAGTTTTTTAACATCTGAGATGACTGCTTTAGCCATTGGGCTTTGAGGGCATCCTCTTTCCCTATCCATGAGTCACTGTATTTCTGATTCTCTCAGAGAATGAATATTTAATTACATATAGAGAGTCTGGAACAGCTCTAACACAAGGAAAGAATATTCTCCTAGAGCTAAGAAACATCTCTCAGTGAAATTTAAGCAGAGCTTCAGGTATTACTGGGTGAAATGCTACTTTTGAAGGATCAGAACTGTCTTTGCATCTTCTGATGTGACTATATGAACTATAGGTATTGTAGGAAACCTCTTCCTTTTGTCCTGAGAGCTGAAAATGAATTTTCAAGGAAATATCAAAAGGCGATAACAATTTTGGCCCAATGAAAACAAAATAAGGTGGAATTCTCCTACAATATCAATCTGTGAGCAACAATTGTGGAATTTCACCAAGAAGGTTTAAAGAGTCCTATCTAGCACTTTTTCTGCCCCAAGGAGCACAGTGATGAGCTGGGAATATGTCCCCCCAGTCCTGGGGAGCATGGGTGAGATAGTTTAGAATATTTTAGAGAATAACCAGGGTACAATAAAATTTTCTTACATCAACGTAGAGCTGAGCTTGCAAGACTGGGATAGACAAGCCTTTGAAATGTAATAGTTTACATGCAATTGCTGCATTGGTTTGACAGGCTATGAATCAACAAAGAATTTAGGTCCCAGCACTGAGACATCAAAGCAAGTATGTATTTAGAAATGGTATATGAGATGCTAAATATTTGTATATGTAAAGCCAAAAAATGGAAAAAAAAGAAAAAAAAAATGTTTTCTTACTATTTTTTTTTCAGAGATTAAACTCCTCAGGAGTATTTTAATAAAAAGGACCCAGCTGTTTGCATCCACTAACCCATTGCCTTTGCTGAACTGTAAGAATTTTCAACATAAGAAATATTCTAGGAAAATGCAAGGCCCACTCAGGGCCCACTCAGCATAATAACAGTTTCAATTATTTTGAAATACATTTAAATTTTTCTTGAGATGCTTATTGTGGTATATCACTATGTAGCTGTCATTAATGTCCCAGCTTCTTTTTCTAACAGATTTCTAACACTTTGGCAGCTTAAGAATGCATAATACTTGACTGAAATTAATGCTCCTCCCGGGGTGGCCTTTATTGCTAATGTCAGTAGATAGTGAAATTTGTTGTTCATGGGATGTTCTGACTAAGAAATAATACTGAAACTCATGGCTGAAGTAAATTATCCTTTGTTCATAGTAATAGCTGACATTTCCTTTTGTTTCCCTTTTACAGTAAAAGAATCGACATTCTTAAACATAAAAGAAAATGAATGATGAAAAATCTAAATAATCACAAATTCCTTGTATTCCTTGACATGCCTGCTTTCTCCTCTCACCAAAGTGGTTGTTTAGTTATGTTATCTACACAGAGCAGCATACAAATGAAGTGTTATATGACAGAAAAAAATAAAATGTTAGACTGAATAAATGTCTTTAAAGTGAAAAGTCTGACACTACTAAATTATCAGCTAAAGAGCTGCTTTTTGAATGGATTAAAACCCCACAGGAGGGCATACAAAATTATATTCTGCTTCTCTGGCAGCTGGGATATTAACAGTGATGTTCTTGAATCATCAAGCCATGCCAAACTGGACCAGCTGATAGTGCTAGCAAACCTCCCTTAAGAAGTGGAACTAAAGAAAGCCTATAGATTTAATCTGGGAAGGAATAAAAAGTGCTTTACTCCTGCTGTTGACTATTCTGAACCAGCACAAGAAAAAAAATACTGCTCCAAATACATATTCAATGGAGAAGGAGGAAGCTTGATTCAGTCTAATATCTCCAGCTACACAGAGCAACCTCAGAGGCCAGAGTACAAAGTGTGCATTAACATTACAAGAGGGAGAGAGGTTATGCCTTGAGCCCCTGAACAGCTGAAGGAGTGCCAGATCAAGCAGTGGCAGGGAAATTTCAGCCTGCCATGGAAATACATTCTGGGTCACCTGAAAGATGTAAAGGACAATGGTGTATAAAGAAAAGTCTGACTCAGAGCTGCTGTCTGGCCAAGCATGCTGGAAGAGACAAAGTAAATCCTTCCAGCAAAGGAACAAAAATTGCTCAAAATGTACAATGTAAGGAGCAAAATTTGCTCAAAAATTAATGACCAAGCCTTTCTTTGCTCCTGTGTGCTCCCTCCTTTCCCAAGCACAGTGTGGGTCTGACCACTTGTCCAGCTGGCAGCAATCTCTGTACAACCCCCTCTGCCCGGGGTGGCACTGACTGACAGCACCTGGGGGTCAGCCTTGCCCGCGGTGGGAGGAGGGGTTCATGGCTCCTGTGATGGGAACTGCTGAGAGGACAGGGCTTGCTGTGCTCTACAGGACTGTGGGGCAAAGATTGTCATGTCTTCTGCAAAACCTTGGGTTTCACAGTGTCCTTTCTGCAATGAGAGGTGTCTGAGACTTCAGGCAAAAAAAAAAAAAAAAATCACTTGGGTGAAATTGATGAACTCACAAATTAAATAATCATTCCAGCAGCCCTTTTTCTTCCTGTCTTTGATGCAATCATTCACAAGAGTTTTTTGACAGACAGTAGAATGGCAGTGGTGCTGGTGGTGACCACAGTCCTGGCAGTGGTGCCCTGCGCTAGGCAGGGCCACAGGCCACCTGAGATCTTATTTCATAGGATCGTGGGGGAAATCCTGGGTTGCTAAAGGTGGCTTTCAGGAGAGGTGGTAGCATAACATCTCCTAAGGCCAGATCTGTTCACTTGCAGAAAAAAGGTACCTGTACTGCTTAGGCCAGGTACCTGGTCACTGAGTGAAGGGTGTACATTTTGGGAAAAGTCTGTAGAGTATTTTATCCTCCATATTGGCTCATGTTCTTGCCTCTTTACTGCCTAAAGCAGGGATTAATTTCCCCTAACTTTAGCTATCCAAAAGTGAAGAATAGCCTCAGGTAATGGCTGAGCCACTGCTAGAGCCTATGGCAATACTAAAAGGGGAGGGAGAGAACAAGAGGGAGACAGGAGTATTGGTGTGAGGTTTGGGTGGCATTTTGGTAGGTCGTGTGAATCATCACCTGATGTAGAAATCATTGATGCATAACTGTCCAGCTCCCAAGCTGAGACACCTCAGTTTTAGAAGGAAAAACTTTCACAAGGCAAGTCCCTCACTGCATATGTGTACGTGCTCCAGTACATGGATATGGGAAAGTTTGCTTCTCTGTGGCATCTTGCTCACAAATTTGAAATTATTGGCACTTTTGTGTAGGCCACAATGCAACAAATTACTTTTATACACAGAATGCTTTGGAAATCACCTGAGCAGTGACCGATAGCTCAATGCGTTGCTTTGCTAGTACTTCCCTGCTCGGCTTTAAATCAGGAAAAACATAAATGGCTTCATTCTGTATTTTTAATTTTCCTTTATTTTAAAGTCTTAGAAGGTTTCATGGTCTTTTGATGGGCTTAGGAAACAGTTATTAGCCGTCTCCTTCCTCTCATACTAAGCAGCAGACTGTTTAATGTTAAATCCTCCTGTGAGCTCCAGAGAGCTGCAAATTAGCATGCCGTAGAAAGCAAAGAGGGAAGTGATGGGCACTGGTATATGTCCCATGTAAGTAGCAGTTCAGCATATATGTTTTCACAGTAATCTCATTAAAATACTGTAAATCAATGAACAAAAACTGTAAAACCATAAATGCTCAAACACTGTGTGATTAAATTGAGTGAATCAAAATCCCAGATGCTATTTTGGTCCTGTGCCGTGCTGAGATTTTGTTATTGTTACTGGCACCACAACATCTGCAAGGATAATTTTTACGTTCATTATATTTACTGTGTTGTTGAGAGAATTAGAAGCCCCTGAAGTGCATCTTAAAAGTGTTTATAGCACTATAAAAGACTCTGTCACTGTAAACTCCATTAGCCAAGCTCTTCAGGTTCATAATGAGATTCTTAGGAAGAGGACATGGCAAAAGAATGATGGGGTCTTATCCCAGCTCCTCTCAGGGAGTGTGACATTCACTGACCCAGGAGGAAACAATGGATACAAAAGGCTCAGTGAATTCATGGCCTTGGAATGGCAGTATGGGTTTGGCAGGGCTTCTGTTTGTCACTTTGTTCAGAGTTGTGCTGTACGTCTGCCTCCAGTTCTGGGCTGGCAGGCAAGACATATGGGTCAGCAGGAGAACCTGGGCATATCTGATGAATTTCACTCTGCTTTTTCTATTGCTGCTTTTCATATCTACTAGTTTATTTCACAGATATATATGCAATGGAGATCTTAGCAGCAACTGGAGAACTTTCCAGTAGCCCAGGTAGTTCTGCTGCAGGCAGTACAGCCACCAGAAAGCATCTCACATTTTGCTGTTTTTTTCTTCAATTTTTTTCTACCTTTTAGTACCAACTGGTTTTCCAAAAGGGAAGTAAATGAGTATATTGGACTGAAAAGCAAAAAGATCAATAAAAACATGTGTCTTTTAAAACTATATAGTTTTCAGTGGTTTTCTACATCAGAGACATTGAATGGTCCATTAATTAATTATAAGAGTAATATTGACATGGCTGAACCCATTCCTTGCTTTGACTGTTACAGAGGGGTTACAGCTCTGCAGGGTGATGTGGCCTTTCCTAAGGCAGCTCTTGAAGATGGTGAGATTCCCCCCTCAGCTATATTTTGCTATTGATTATAGTGACCATGGAGACTCCTAGCATGGCTCTAGCTAATGACTTTGCACTTTGAGATCACTGAAATGGGATAAAACATACTCCATTCTTACTCTATTAATCACTATCTTTTGCACTTGAATTTATACCATGGACTTCAAAAGTAGCACTGTAGGTTCATTTTTCAGAGACACAATAAATAATAGAGAGTTGGTCATTTGAGAAGACTGCTGCTTATTTATGGGCACACTGTAAACTGGCTTATAGATTTTTTTTTTTAATTGAAAGATCAAATATTGCAATAACCTGTTTAGTACCAACACAGAAAGATCCCACATCCCCCTTTCTATGAAAAAATGAACAAAAAATTGCCCAAAAAATCCCAACCCCATAGCCTTTTCTTCCTTCTGTATCAGAAATAAAATCTAGTCCCAACCTTCACTGAGCCCTGGTAAGGCAAATATTTTCTACAGCTGGTGGAACTAACACTGACAGGTAATTCAAACTTACAGAATTGCCAGCAAGTTATTATATTTCTCTGTACTAATAAAAACTGAGAACAACATATAGCATTACAGAACTTATATCTTTCTTATATACAGCGAGTACTTGCTTCCTTATTAAAAAAAAAAAATCTGAAATCTTTATTACAGAAAAAAAAATATTATCAAAATAAGCCAATAAATACGACAAAATTTCTGAAGTTTTGTGTTTGGTCTAAAAGGGTAAACAGAAATTAATGTGCATGTACAGATAATAGAGCCACTCATTTGTGAGCCCCAGAACAGCATGTGACATACACATCTCTGTATGGAAATCAGATGTAAAGCTTTATAGATCTAATGTGAGGTCAAGGTCTATATCCTGCAGGTCTCCAAAGATGATAAATGCATCCTTTCCCCATCCCTGGAAGCATTCAAGACCTGGCTCCATAGGGGTTTGAGTAACCTTGTCTAGTGGAAAGTATCCCTGCCAAGAGTAGAGAGGTTGAAAACAGAGGATCTTGAAGATCCCTTCCAACCTAAACCATTTCATGATCTTTCAGATGATAGTCACTAATGTTAATATTAGCAAAAATAGATTTTTTTTTGCAACAAGTAATTTCTGCTTTGTTGATTAAAAATTTCACATGACTTATTTCATGCACAATGACTCCATCATCAGACAGTACAGACTTACATCCTTCTACCCTAATACACAAGAGGAATCTGGTAGCAGTGTAAACATTTCTTTCTCAGATTATTAGCTTCCTTAAACAGCTAAGAATAGCAGGATTGGGACTAAATTAGCATCCTGAATGTGACAAAATGCAGTTTATCTATAGAAATCCTCACCATCTGTGTTTGGATCCATAGTATGATTATGTTACTGAGTTGATAATTTTGTATCCAGTTTTTGGATCAACCTAGAGTTTTGATTTGACTGCATTTCTCATATTGTTTGCTGGTCAGTTCTTAGGTAACTAAATTACTCTCTTGTCAGACAGTTGATGAAGCCAGAAACCCCAACAAACCTTTCAGACACTCTCTGAAGAGATCTCATACTGCTCCGTTACAGACATCAGCTCAAGGCCACAGGACTTTGGAATGATTTGTGCCCATAGGAGTTCACTTTTGGGCAGTGTTTGAACATTATGTTTCTGCCATAAGCACACCCAGGGAAGGAGGCAGGAGGTATGTTTTGGGATGGTAGAAGGAACCTGAAAAACTGGATGGTTTTATTTCATGAAGGTCTTTTTGTAACAGACACTACAGGGCCTATAACAGTTCTCAAAAGCCCAGAAGTTTGCCAGAAAAAAGATATAGAAATTAGGACAGAGAAAGAGAAAGACTTGTTTGACAAGTGGCTTAGGTCTTCTCCATGAATGGAAACTTTGACATTAATTTTACTGGGGATAGTGAAGATTTTAGCATAGAGATGAGAAGTGCACAGAATGGGGATTTGGGTAGGAACATACTTGACTAGTGTAATTTGAATGTCTGACTTGTTGAATCACTTGCAGGCTTCACAGAAAAAAAATCTCAATTTAAAACCAGATTCTCTTATGCTTTCATCCTGACAGCAGTTCATACTTGCAACAGGGATAGAAGGATTTTTTGATAATAGTTATTTTAAATTTCCACAGCACTCAGTGGACTGGAGTCTTCTTCGTGCCTCTCCAGTTTTACTGTGGTGTAACACCGTCGCCTCTCTGGGAGCTGTGGGAGTTGTCAAGCTGAAGTGTTATGGCAATGAACTGAGAGAAGCAAAATATGATTGCCACCCAGTGCAAACAGAAAAATTGCTGGCCATAAATTTTGTTCTGTTCTTATTTAATTTAGCTGTGTGATTATAAAATTACTTTTTGCTGTCGACTGATGATGAAAGACCATAAATAGTCCACACCTGAAGTGTGTTTGTTTCATTTCAGCAGAGACGGAGCTGGCCAATATTTTACCTTGCCTGTGGGATTAGTGGAAGGTCAATAAACTCTTCAACGAAAGTGCTTCAGGACTTTGCATGAGAACAGCATTCAGCATCCAGTTTTTGCAGCATCATCCACAGAAACTGGCCTGCCATCTCTGCTCCTGATCTCTTATTTTACTGCTTTCACTGCCCATGATTTTGGTATTACTTCTCCCACTCTTTCAAGCACAATGCAAAACTTGGGCAGCTCTTTATAACAAGTGTGTAATTTCCTTAATTGGCTCACACTATTTGCTGTGAGCAACTCTAGAAACATCTTTTAGAACAGACTTTATTATAGGTCAAAGAATATTTGGAAATTCATACTTCAGTATGTCTATTTGCTTTCTTAAATATTCATTTAACTGGATTCTGCTTGTTATTTCACACTTTTTTTTCCAATATTAGCATATGATTTTTTTTAAGCAACCTTCTTTTTACTATATAAAAAGCCACATTTTACACCTCTAAACACAGAAATGCATAATACCCTTTTATCTGTTTTGATGTGAGCAAGAATGAATTCAGTGACACTCAGTTTGTTCCTTAATTATAGGATTTTCTGTGGTTTCTAAACATTTTTTAATCCACCTTTTTATAAAACCTCAAAGTAGCAATTAATTCTACCATTTTTGTTTCTTTTCTTGTTTGATTTCAATGTATTAATAAATTCTCAGATTGTATCTATATTCTAGGAAAGTGTAAGAAATGACTATAGAAATCATGCTAATGTGATACATCTCATGGTTCCATAAAAGACTTTGGTTTTGTTGTACAAAATATTGTAAAAATAGAACCTTCTCTGTAATAATCTATCTTGATTCTTAAATTCTGATTTTCTGCTAAAACCTGATAAATATATTCCCTGTAAAACCATGGTATGGCAAATGACAGAAAGGAATGAACCATGGGAGTAGAGATAATCTGTTTTCTGTTTGTTGGGTATCACGGTTGCACTTGGTGTACATCAAGAACATAAAAATATATGGATGTGAGGTATATTTTTAAATACATACTTCCTAAATTTTGTATTCTATGGCAAAGACTGAACCTGTGAATTATTTAAATACTTTAATGTTTGAAAAAATATAAGATTCTGATTTAATAGCAGAACCAATAAACAGTGGAGCCAAGCTAGGTAAACCTGTTGGTGACTTCATACTACTTCCATGTGGGAATTATTCCTGCATTTGTATGACAGAGAACTTGAAAAGAAACTCCAAGAACCAGCAAGTCAAGGATTTCCAGTATTGTTTTAATGCACTTAATAATTTTCTTTTTATATTCTTGCTTCAAAAATATCACAGCTCTGTGTTTCTCTTTTTCCTTGCTAGAACAAGCAAGAATTGGCATTTACCTTTTAATTACATGTGAGCTCTATGCCAAGCTGCCTGTACAAAGTTGCCCTGCATGTGCTGCACTATGAGAAACTGGGAGACTCTCCAGCTCCCAGGTGCACCTGGAAGCAG
Organism: Taeniopygia guttata; assembly: GCF_048771995.1. NCBI lineage: Eukaryota > Metazoa > Chordata > Aves > Passeriformes > Estrildidae > Taeniopygia > Taeniopygia guttata. Next base: position 38,852,249 of record NC_133024.1, read on the forward strand.
CTATAGGAGCGCATATTCCCCATTCACCATATTCAGTCCCTGCGCCAAGATTGGACTTGAGCAAAAGTCACAGCTCCTTGCAGTGCGTTTTTCATTGGGAAAGAAAGTAGGGTCTGTGGGAGAAAGGAGCTGGAGCATATTTCTCCCACATCCCAGTCTGGATAGGGAAGAACTTGGTTGTGCTAATCCTGGAGGTCTGCATATGGTCTGGACTCTGGGGGCTGATCAGCATGCAAATAGACTAGGAAATATCTATAGTTTAGTGTGAATTGGGAATTTGCATCTCACTGCCATGGCCAGGCCCAGGGGGTCACGATGACACATCCACTTGTTGATATATTCTCTGGCAAACAATCTGTTGTGCTTTTGGTATAGAGGTGCCTAAAGCTTGAAAAATAGGCTTTAACTCTGAAAATCCACTGTTTCCTGGTAAATGCTTTCACACAAGGTGTTGGGGCAGACCCTCCTCACAGACTTTTTTTTTTTTAGAAGAGAGTAAAGGGTGGAAACAGAGATCTTCCTCTGCTGTGTAATGCAGTATTGCCCGAAACCCTGAGTTGTCACAGCACAGCTCTGTGGCATCTGGAGATACCCATTTGGATCAAGAAGCTCTGTGAATGCATTTGATTGGTGCTGAGCCAAACTGAAGTACTCAGCCTTCAAACATAAGCTCTATCACTTAGTGCTTGCATGTGTGTGGGTATCTGCACCCCACTGTCAAGACTCAATGATCTTTCCTTTGGCTACATATAACCCCACCTGTGTTTGGTATGGTCTTACTATTTCACCTTCTCCCACCTCCATATGACCATAAAACCTTCAAAAGACTTTCCAGCTGGTAGGGAAAACACCTAAAACAAGGCTTATGTGCATGTATGAAATCATGTACAAGGCAGGGATTAACTGCTGAGCAATTCACCTGGAGTGATGGAGGCACATTTAGGGTGGAGTTAAACTTATCACAAATGAGATGTTGAAAATCAGACCTGAAAGTGATTGGGAGGAGCAGTTCAAAAGGAGGCATTACCTTTACAGGCATCTAGCATTTAATAAAGTTAATTCCACTTGACAGTACCTGTGTAAAAATGCTCAGAACCTACTTCTTGCTGAGCTTGAAAATGCAACATGAAAGAATGGTGGCACTGTAAAGCTGGTGTAGTTGGAGAGAGGGAATGGAAATGTTTATAGATATCTTGGTGCTTTTGCAGTGATTCTGTTTACTCACGAAGGATCAGCTACCAAATGTGTTTAATATACACATTTTATATGTGTTATATGTGTGTGAGCACATCTTACACGGCTTTATTAATTTACTCTGATTTAGAAAAAAATAACTTTTTAACCATGCCAACCATAAAAGATGCTTAATTTCCCAAGGCTTTCTCATACCACAACTCTCATTAATTCCCTGATGTCTGTTGTAGGCAGCTCCTATCTGATTGATCATGAGCAATACCTTCTAATATGTCTACATTATTCCCAGTATAATTTTATTCCCTAACTGCCTAAGCTCACCTTTCATGATCTCCCGCTGTAAGCTTCCTCTGTGGGAAATGAACTGTATTTCTAAGCTATCACATGTGAACTTACCCTTAGAACCAGGAGGTCTTGACCAGCTTGCTACAGTATTTTTATGGCTAAGTTTTGAAAATGTCCAAAGATGAAGGCTGAACATCCCCCCTGGGTAATCTATGATCCCACCTGACTGTTCCCATGATGAAAATGTTTCTCCTTATGTCCAGTCTCAAATTCTTCTGTTCCTACTTAAGCCTGCTGTCACCCAGTTGAAAGTCATCTTCAAATTTGACAAGAGTACACTCTGTCGCCTGCTCTGGGTCATTGATGAAGACAACTAATCATGTTGCAGGACTGACCTGTGTGCTTGATCATGTAACTGCAGAGTTATACCTCTGTCTGATCCACTCATCCAAACCATGACATCTCAACCTGGAAGCAAGATACTAGAACCTAGATATTTCAGGAAACACATCAAAAGTCTTTCTGAAAAAGAGATTAATGGTAATTCATCCTTCATTTAGAAATTTAGTCATTTTATTTTAGAAAGCAGGTAAATTGGTCAGCATTGATTTAGCCTTTGTAAACACATGCTGAGTATTCCCAACCACATGATTCTACTTCATGTGTGCAGAAATGTTCTCCAAGAGCACTTCATGATTTTCCCAGGGACTGAAGTGACACTGCCTAATACTTAATTCTCTGGATATCTATCTTGGCCTTGTATTGAAAGTGGATGCAATATTTTCCTTTCCTCAATTTTCAGGCACAGCCCCTCACCTCCCTAACCTTTCAAAGATGGTAGATTACCAAGCAGGTATTTTCTTCTGGAAGCAGGGACAGAAACATGATTTGTCATAATTTGTTATGGTGGCTTGAACAGTACAGAACACTTTCACACCCCTTGCTCTTTGTATAGCCTTCATCCCACATATTTCAACTGTTTTGGACAGCTCACAACCAGCTGGCACCCATGCACTACTTTCTCACTCTTTATTAACTTGACTGTATTATTTATAGGGTACAAGGTCATCTAGTGTTTGTCTTATTAGTATCAGGCTTAATGATTGGCATTTTGGGACATTTTAGACTTAAGTGTTGACTTTTTCTCTTTTCCTTTGTCATAATATGATATCAAGAAGGGGGGAAACCAACAAAAATGGATTGGGAAAATAAAAAAATCTTCATTGTTATACACATTAACATAGAAAGAGATTTATTTGTTTGCAGAACAGCTACCGTTTTTTTGAAACAACTTGTGTATAAACCAATAATTGGAGTCTTTCTAATAGCCCATTAATTGATAAGATCATTACCACCACTCAGAAAATCAACTTCTCTGATTCAGAATCAGATGTATCAATCAGGTGTTAAAACAGGTATCTATGAGGTTTGCCAACTCACATCCTTCTTTCAGTAATCCCCTTTGTTGGATATATTTGGTAATGCTGTTGTCATTAAGTACTGATGCACTAAATTCAGGTGATGGAAAATCCATTGTTTCAGTCATTAAATTGTTTCACTGTCATTTGAAGATTGACACTTTATTTCTTACCCCCAATTTGTCTTGTCTCAAATTTCAGAAAACAGATTATTATATACCTTTATCTACTAACAGTAGATAAAGGTATATAATAATCTGGTCTTTGAAGTATTTGCCTGTGTATTATGAGAAGGCTGTGATCAAGTGACGGCGTAGTCTGTATTTTGAGAAAAGAAATTAAATATCTTTACTTTCTTATACTTTAATGTGGCTTAAAAAAAATTTGTGTAGCTCAGTTCCATCTTCTGTCTTTTGTTTTTCTTAATCTTTCAAGTTTTTCTGCCTCTTTTTGCAAAGTATTAGGCTTAGCAAAGGTTTCCAGAAAAGGTCTCATTAATTATATGTGTCATAATAATAATAATCTCTCTTCATTCTACCCCTGCTGCTTTTTTGCCAAAGATTGCACCTGCTATCATAGCTGCTATATCAGTTAGAAAGACAAGGATGGCTATTCTTGCCCTGCAACATAAAATATGGGGCTGAAATCTTCACATAATTTAGGCAAAATAACAGTGACAGCTGTTAAGTATGTGTTATGGAAATATAGTAAAGCCATATTTTGTCTGGATGTTATACAGGGTGTTAAGAAAGGGTGCTTACAGCCTGCTGAAAGTTGCAGGAGCATTGTGGGGCTGTGGCTGCTTGTAGAGTCAGTGTGGAAATGTTTCTGAAGCATTTTCTCAGCTCTACAACTGCTACTCAGCACATCATGGTGGAAGCTACCTTTATTCTTGTACAGTGATCCAACTAATTTAATTCCCAGAACTGGCTAACCATCCAGCAGCTGAATTCCTTGCACTGGAAGATGTCTAACCATCCCCCACCAAAGTCCCTGATTCCATGGCTGCTTTTAATTTTCACAGAAGTACAGAGTCAGTTGGGAAGGCACCTCCAGGAATCATCTAGGCCAATCCCTTGCTCAAAGCAGGGTCACCTAAAGCAGGCTGCTCAGGGCCATATCGAGTCAGGGTTTGAATATCTCCAAGAATGGAGACAGTACAGCCCCTGTGGAGAATTTATTTCAGTGGCTGACCACCCTCACCATGAGAACGTTTTTTTCTTATGTTTAGACAGAGATTTGTTGTATTGCATTTTATGCACATTTGTTATTCTTGCCCCCGGGCATAAGTGAAAAGAAACATAAAATTGTTCAAGCTGGAGAGGACCTTTATGATCATTGATTCCAACTGTTGATCTAACCCTACCAAGTCCACCACTTAACCAGACCTTAAGCACTACATTTAAATGTCTTTTAAATAACTTCAGGGATGTTGGTACAATCTGCTTAGCAAGAGGTGCCTCTGCCCAGATTAAGGTACAAACACGACCATATGCCAATGCCAACAATATGGATTTTATTTATTAATGCATGTGAGGTGGAGAGATAGAAATAGAAAAAAGGGTGGAAGAGAGAGAGAGAGATCAAGCAGCAAATAACCATCACTTATGGATCTGCCCTGTCCTCTTTGCTCACCCGATCAGGTATTTGTATTAACAATGTATTAACACATTGGTTAAATCCTCTTAGGCCTTCTCTTCTCCATGCTGAACAGTCCTAGATCTCCAAGCCTCTCCTTGTATGATGGATGTTCCAGCCCCTAATTACCTTTGGTGCCCTTTGCTGGACTCACTCCAGTATGTTCATGTCTTTTATGTTGGGGGTAGCCCAGCACTAAACACACAATCCAGAAATGTCTCCCCATGATTAAACAGATGGAAAGGATCACCTGCCTCAACCTGTTTGAGATGCTCTGTCTAATGCAGCCCAGGATGCTGCTAACAGACAACAAAATCCAGTTCTCATGTGAACTGCAGGTACATCTCAGGGCCAAGAGCCTAGTTTTATTCCTTTCTCCCAGCCGTCATGTCAGAAGTTTATAATATTTCTTTATCTTGTTTGGTGTTTTTTTTTTGGTTTTTTTTTTTTTTCCTGGTACCAATGCCTATCTTGGCTGCATGATAGTTTAGTTCATCAAATGAGGCAGGAGTTCCTCACTGCACATGCTTTGAAGCACTCACTGAAGAGAAGTGTTCAAAATCTCCTACTAGACTAGACCCTGATTGTTTTCTGTTTATGTACTCTGATTGTTAGGTTGCTTTTTTATTTGGCAAAGCCAAAGAGTTTAGGCCACCATCCTTTTTACAAATAGGTGGTCCTTTATTGCTAATAGTTCACTTTTAAAAAGGGTGAAACACCTGAATACAGGAAAGACTTTTGCCACCTTGAAAACTCTTTTTGCCTCAAAGTCAGTGAAGGGAGTTAGATACTTAACTTGGATGGATTGGATTTTCTTCTGCAGATTTTCATGAGTACTGACTTCCTCTCATTGTCTCTATGCATCACTTAGGATGTCCATATGTGCTTCATACAGGCTAAAGTCTTTGAAATGGTGGCAAAGCTAAATTTAGATTTTCAGGTGCCCTAAAAAGTTGCAGCAGCCAGTTGCAAGCATGGACAGGCCATTTGTCCCTTAGATGGCAGCTTTGGCCAAGGCTTCTGAGTTAGTGTCTGTTGAGGGAGTCTGTTCCCATTGGGCCCCTCAAATAGAATAAGTGGTTAGGAAAAGTGAAACTGTAACCAATGGCACTTGGTCCTTCTAGCACCACCGCTTTGCTAAATTCAGCCCAGTCTACATTTTAAGGAAAGATATTTCTCAATGCTCTGAAAGGAAATATTGGTATTCGTGTCCTCTGAAAAGATTGGAGAAGGAAAAGAAAGAAAAAAAGGCAATCAATTTTGCTTTGATTTGTTATTGAAAAACTGAAATTGAGCTGTCTGTCCAACTCTCCTCAGAGATGCAGGATGTGACCTCTCCTCAGCTTCCCTTGTCCTCTGCTGTCTTAGGGTCTCTCATTTTCTATGTGTGTTGGCCATCAGAGGTGGCAGACCTACCCCTCAGGAAAGTGAAGGCAGTTTGCTGGCTGCTTCCCATGCTCCAGTCAGGTTGTGAGATGCAGTTTTGTATTCATCCCAACAGAGACCTCCTAGTAGATTCTGTCACTTTTGGCTTAAAATCTTGACTCCGAGTCAAATTGGTATTGAGAAGGAAAACTCTTGTGGGCTAAATAGGCGTTATCAAAATCTTTCAAAATCAGCCTCTAAGAACATAGGCGTCTCTGCAGGAGTGTGAATCAATGTGAAAAGAAAGATGTTTTTAAAAGAAACAAACCAGCATTTTCACTTCTATACTTCTGCAAATTAGTATCACGCTGTAACTTACTTTTCCCATCAGTTTGGCAGGATGTACTTTTTCAGCAATTTTATTCTGATGCAGAATCATTTCCCCAGTGTTTATAAATGACAACTCTCTATGTAGGTTTTTCTCCAGACACTGTACATAGCATTTGCCTGGTCATTAATAGTACTACCTGTCTCCCTTTCATTCTTAATAGTATATATTTTCCAGAATAGACTGAATGAGCAAGTTCCACAAAAGGAAAAAAGGAATAGCAGACGTGAAACCGTAGGTTGGTCTTTTTTTTCAGGATCATTTCCCAACCAGCAAAGCCTATAGCAGCAGAGAGAGCAGGGTGATCATTGTATATCACGGCTTTAACATCATCTGAGAGGCTTTACTCTGTATTTCCTTACTGTTGTGGTTGTTGGAGAGTTCTGGAGGCAAATGGGAGGCTGTGGAGCTGGTACCGAATAAAACTGAGCCCTGAATATCACAGGTGCATTGCAACATTTAAAACAAAACAGAGAACAATACATTGACCTTGTCAGAGAAAATTCTGACTTAGATTCCTGATTAATTTTGAATCTTTAGCTATTGAAATTGAAAGCTTGGTCTGAGACTTGATCTCTGTTCAGAAGTGAATTCTGAGCAAACAACACAACTGTCTGTAAAGATGGACTGTTTAAAAGCAAGGAAAGGTAAAGTCCTAGATATTTTCTCCATAATAATTTGCAATCCTACAGGTTTGTAGGAGAAATACACAAAAGTCAGTTCATGCCTTCGTTCAAAGTCACAGAGTCCTCTGCTTCTAAAGACACTTGCAGAAATCTAGCAATGTCCAAGGTGACCACTCCAAAACAGCTGCTCTCACACTGGGGGGGAGTCTATGTTAGACATGTTGAGGTTAATTGAATGTGGCAACCCTTAAAATAAAAGATAGGTGCTATCTGTTAATAAATTTTCTACTTTTTCTCTTTGAATACACTAGATAATAAAACTTTGGGTGTTTTGTTTTTTGGTTTGTTTTTTTTTTTTTTTTTTTGAGAATAAATAGTTGTCCATTTCTCAGGTTAATTACAGCTTTTCTTTACAGGCTGCTTGTTTCCGGCTGATGTGCCATGGCTTATAATTTTCAATCTCATTTTTCTTTAATTTTTCTTTGAGAAAATTAAAATTGTGTTTTATTTTTTCCATGCTCAATATAAATTAAAATTCTACAGTTTGATCTTGACTCAGAATCAAGGCTTTGTTGCACATTTAAATAAAATACTTTGTACCTAAATAATAAATTTTGAAGTATTTAATTCCATGAGTGTCAATAGAATTTGATTCAGGATTAAGATAATTTTTGTGTGCAGTTGTGCGTATTTAATGTCTGAAACAGGAATATGTTTTTTTGTGAAATTTGAAAATAAAGTGGCAAATCTTTCTGTTCCTTCTATGTTGCATTCATGGGAAAGACATTGTAATAGAAGGGTCTTTTGGGCAAAGTAACCATTTGATGTGTTTACTTGAGCAAACGTATCAGAGCTAGAGGGAATAAATTGAAATTACTTGAAGAACAGAGGAATATTTGGCTTGTGGTGAGGGCTTTGGTATTGTCCTCAAGAAGTCAAGATTCAATCCCTGCCATGCTGAACATGTGGTCTGGTTATTTAGTCTCTCCTTGTCTCAGATATTTTAAAGGATAATACAGCATTAATGTTGTGTGAATGCCTATTACCTATTTTTTCAGTTAAAAAACCTACTTGGAATAAAATTTTGGTTTAGATGTAGTAAATTTCATTTTGCTTGTGGAACCGGAAGAGAGCATTGGCCTTTTTCTGCTAGAAGTTAAGTTTGTGAAAACACCTCTTCTGAAGGTTCATGCTGTGTGACCATTACTAAAGAAAGGTACACCAGGTTTATTTCTTTCTCCCTGAAAGCTTATAACGGGTCTGATGTAGCTAGCACTTGCATAAAGCATGTTGGGTACACAGATCTGAATAATTTCCTGCACAGTGCAAATATTGTAGTGATTCTAAGATATTAATTTCATCTTTAATATTACTCAGATTGATTTTCAGTTGTTTTGAACATCAAGGCAAATGTCTTTGACATTGGTAGCATGTCCTGGAGAGGAATCTGGCTTGTTACTGGCTTGCACACAGGGAAGATAGACAGCCACATCTACAAATGGAAACCTGTTCACTTGGTCTCTAATATACTGAATTGCAGTTTGACTCCCACAAATACATAAAGGCAGGAAGGAACAGACTACAGCAAAGTATATGTTAACATCTGTATTTTTTACTGTTGTACTCAGGGAGATCAGATTCACAGTTTCAGTAACATTTAAATAAGTTAATATATTGATGGACAATTTATTGGCTGATATTTCTGTTAAGAGACATTTAAAAAGTATTATAGTTTTCAAAAATTAGGTCTTTCATTGTGACATCTTGTTTTTTCCTTTCAGCTTGGCTCTCCTAAGTTTTCTAGCGTATTGGTCACGGCAAGTAGTGGCATTAGTTGAGAAAACCATCCTGCATGACAATCATTCTGTCTCCAAACACATCCCTGGTTCACTAAATTGCTTGCAAAATTTTTATTACATTTTAAGTTTGAGGTTTAATTTTTGAAATCTTTTTTAGCTCTGTCTAATATTCTGGAGCAACTAATGGGGATATATTATTTAAACGAAATCATAGTGTTATGCACAATATTCTGCCACTATAGGAAGACTCTTAAATATATATTATTTTTAAAATAGATGGATTAGAATCCTTACTGTTCCAGTAGCAGTGAGTGGATATTGCATGTTCCAAATACATATTGTGATGAACACTGCTTAAAATACTGCCTCTGTGTTGCTGTAGAATAAAAATTTCTGCCATGGAGAAAAAAATATTGCTACAGGCAAGAACAGAAAAAATTCTTGTAATGCTTAAGCCTCGGAAGAAGAAAGAATACTTGCTCAACAAAATAAAAGTCCTCTGTAGGAAAGTATGGGACAGATTTACTGCAAATGGAAAGCATAAAGGATCACTACAATCAATGTATCCTCCTCAGCTTTCTGTTATTTTTAATGGTTTACCTAATACTATTGAGAATTGAATTTTCAGGTGTGGATATGATACTAATGCAGGAAATACAGCAAATAATGAAAAACAATGAAGCTCGGCACAGAGGCCTTAAATAATTTAAATGCCTTTTTCTAAGAGACAATGTAAAATAGCAAAGAATCCAATGAGGTAACAAACAGAATGTCACTGCAGCATGTTACTAGGAGTTTGTAATAAATCTGGCGAGTTATTATGGAGAAACTCCCCATGGCCTTCAACCCACTGTGCTTGCGTATTGGAGAAGGCAACCAGAATTGCCAGGAGTACCATATAAATCAGAAAAGATAGTATTATTGTAGATAAAGTAGTTTGACTGCGCCTAGAGCACTATAAACAACACTGAACATCACACCTAAGAAAAGACCTAAGTGCCCATGGGGGTGCAATATGGAGCAGACAGATTTGGTCTCAAAGGCATTTGTCTGAGGAACTGGCATGGTTTTAGTGACTGAGATAAGTTTTGTGCTGATATAGCAGAGATTCTCCAAACTCTGAAAGCAATTAATGGAAAAGGCTCAGGCAAGTAATCTGAGCATTTATCAACTAAGCAGGGATTGCCCAAAGCATTATGAGGGTTTGGGCAAGCATCCAATGTTTTATTTTTGCCCATCTTTAGAACTCCTAGCAACTTCAGGAGCTCCCTGCAGCAGATGGCTGCTCCCAGTCATTGAACTGTGAAATAGTTAGGGAATTCACTCCACTGGTCAGTGTTTGTTGGAGGAGCTTGTTGGGGGTAAAGTGAAGTGCATTGTGTTGTTCCTTGAGCTTGTGATAATTCACCAACCTCTCCTGAGCAGGAATTCTCTCAGTGCCATCTGATCTGCTGGATAGGAACAGCATCCAGACTGGCCATTTTAATGCAGCCTGTCTATCAGACAGCCTTTGAAGCTGGTCAAGGGCAAGTCAATAATCTATTCTTCTGGTAAAAAAGTGGAAGGCTATAGGTGTCATGGAGATGGTCAGCCAATGTTTACATTTAGTTTTTCACCTACTCCATGATATAACACTGACATCAGGCAGAAAGGATGGCCCAACATCTTTCCTGGAGCTGGATAGATTAGACTCATCTGTCACATGAGCAGATAGGGTGCATGAACATCATGAAGTTCATCCAGGACTCTGGATGAGAGAAGCATAAATGTGATGTCAAGCTTGGAGGAATCAGAGTGCTCTCAGAATCATGCAAGATGAAAAACTCTAATTTACACCTACTTATTTTTGACAGAATTGTGCCAGGAGGAGTTGCAGCTCATCAGGAGTTATTCTAGGTAGGAATAATAAAACTGTGAAATGTAAATATCAGAGTTAATCCCAGACTTCTTCGTGTTCTACTCTTAGTCTTCCAGCTGTGTGGCAGAAGTATATGGAGCTGGAAGGACAGCAATGATGCTGAGGAATCATCTTGCCATGATCCACACATAGACTTTGAAGAGGCACTTAATATCTCAAACCTGGCTCAGAACCTGAGATATGAGACATTTTTGACCAACACCACTCCCAGAATACGTAGGCTCACCAAAGAGTAGATAATTATCTTCTGAAAATTATTTACAGTTATTTGTCAAGGAAGAGATGGTCTGACTTTCTTTAGTTCAAATTCACGTTTGTGGCTTTGTGCCGACCATTGTCATCAGTTGTTTCTAACTCAAGCAAGCAAATGAATTTTTTTGCTACACACTTCTTCATACCCTGTACTCACCCTGTATATGTAAAAAACACAGGGTGCTGCACCTTGGCTGCCAAAAGTCATCTAAAGAATTTGGTCTTCCCCTTACCAAAATACATTGGCTGAACATTGCTGCAGAATGCTGTCTTGTGAGGCATTTGCACACCAGGGCTGCCTGTAATTGCAAAAAATGAATCTGATTGTCTTTTCAGTTCTGTGTGCCATGTTTTCATCCCCTTGCTCCCCCACCTCCCTCCAGAATTACTGCCTCAGGAACTGTACAAGGGCTTGCAAAATGATGGTGCAGAGAGCTCTTATTCAGAATGGGAGTGTGAGAAAAAGGAAACTTCAGTACTGATAAGAGTTGTTTTCACTATGTAAAGTGGAGGTTGCAGTCATGGTGGTTCTCAATAAGCTGCTGATAATAATGGATACGTATATGAAACGTTTGCTATCCAACAGCAATTTAAAACACTGGGGTTTGAATGTATCAAAATAAGACAGTAAAAACATTGTTTTCTGAATCTTTGCTAGTTTTCATCTGCACACTGACAAGGGAAAGAATGATGGCCTCTGTTGTACAGACATATAAATTCTCTTCAGTGAGAGATGACTTAGTGTGTCCAGTGTCACTTAGGGTGTGAAAGTTTTTGATCCTTGAGATACCTCTTGCTTAAAGCATTTTCATCTCCCAGCTATAAAAGAAATTGCTGTGAAGTAGAGAAACATTCAGATTTTCTTTAAATTAGAGATTTCAGGGCTGGCAGCAGTCTAAAGCATAGGTTAATTCACATTGGGAGGCACTTTGTGTAGAAATAGTTTTCTGCAGTTGCCTAAAATAGCTTATTTAAAGCTATTCTGTGTTAGTTCTGCAGTGCTCTGCTGGAGAAGACATCCCTTTAGGGTTAAGCTCTCACTGACTTGCACTGTGGGAGAGAGGAAAAGTCTGGAGTTCCGTCTCAGCTCTTGGGTAAGCACAAACCTGGATTAAAAACTTGCATTCTGAGGTGGTTCCTCAGCAGAATCACAGAATCTCTAAGTCAAAGGAAAATAAAATGGGACAGGAAACATGAGAACTGGTTCTGTGGCTCTCAGTCCTTCCCTTGCTGGTGGATTGGTTTGGTGGCGCAGATAACATGTCATGCCCTTTCACTGTAGGGGCACAAATGTCTCTGCTCTCTTTATTAGGAATCCCACTGCCAGGCACATTTGGTGCTTTCATCATGTATTTCCTTCTATAGCATGCTAAATGTAAGTGATGTCAGAAAAAATACTGTTCCAAAAGTTAAAGGGTCAGATCATCTGGACACATATCCCCAGGTTTGTTTTCACAAATGAAGGAAAGCTTTATCTCTAAATGACTGGAGTAGCACCTGATTTTAGTAAAAAAGTCCAGCCCTGAAAATAATATTTTAAAAATACAGCAGAGAAATACATAGAAGGAAAAACTTGGTCAAGACAAACCTTGAGCTCCTATATTTCTTTATGATAGAAATTCACTAAAAGTAATTCAAGATCTGTGGTTTTATTACTATAAAGCAAAATAACACCACACAAAAGTCAGCAAATGTTTAATATATATATCATAAAAATGAGTTACATAAATCTGTACACAATAGGATTGCTTGACAAGCAATTTGCAACCTTATACATAAAAGTCATATAATGTATAAAAGATACATTTATTTTAAAAGTATCAGGCTAAGATTAAAAAAAACTTCTAAGGTAATTAGTATTTGTGTTCTGTTAAAGACAGCTAAACAATTATTTCTTCTAAAAAATATTACCATGCTTTAAACAAAGTGCCATCACTGACCTGTACAGTGACAGAAATTTTCAGGTTTATTAGAACTACATTTTCATCTAATATTAGAGTTTTTATTTGATATTTTGAGGTAAGAAAATTTGGTTTGAAACAGTCTGATACTTCAGACTTCAATCAGATGTGAATCTCTTATGGGATGAACAGATCTATCATTAGTTCACTGTGGTACTCTCACCCTTAAAGCAAAATAACATACAGGAAGAAAAATAGGAAGAGAGTTACAGCATTAAATTTCTGCTATAGCAGTCACATTCTTTATATTATTACTAAACATGGAAGCAGCATCAGATAAACCATATCAAGTTGATTGTCAGGATACATTGAACAGTGTATGATAGCAGTGAGCATGGCAAGATCTTAGAGACAAAATTTCTTCCCTGTGTCAACTTTTCTCTCAGGTTTATAAAGATCCACAGATATCTGGGAGCTTTTCCAGATGCTTAATCTTACTGGGATGCAGTGCCAGACTGAGGGTAGATGGAACATAGAGTCTCTGCAGGAAATGGAATAATAGAGAATTTTTATTGATTATGTTAGATTAGGTTTTAGGGCAGAAGTCAATTGCAGGACATGACAGACAGTGGCCAATATCAGTCAGCATGACTACGGGAGAGATCAGTTCTCCCTGCCCCAGTGGTCTCAAATTTTGCTTATATGCTCTGAGACAATCTACAGACAAATCCAGGAATGCATCTGTATGCAACTTCAATATGCAATCTCATTCATTCACCTAGAAGAGACAATAGGACTTTCTTGGGCCGTGAGACAGACAAGTTGCCAGGTGTGAAAGCTGAAAGGCCACAACCACATGACAGAACCAAAGGGAGATGACTGTGAGGAGCAGAGCAGAGTGGGGAGATGATGATGATGATGATGGTGATGATGATGATGATAATGACAATGATGATGACGATAAACTTCTGCCTCTGCCTTGAAGGATAAATGTAGCTCTATGGTAGAGAAGTATGGTCAGGTTGATTCCAGCAACCTCCTTCCTGCAGTCCAGGGTGTGGGATGGTCCTGCAGGGATCTTCTGCACCAGCCTCATGTTGCAGAAGAAAGGTAAGATACCCTTAATAAGTAAAGGCTGTATGCAGCACGACATATAAGATGGCTTTGAAGTCATAGCATCATAGAAAATTTTGGGTTGCAAGGGACCTTAAAGATCATCTAGTCCAACCCCTCTGTCATGAGTGGGTTCACCTACAATTAGATCAGCTTGCTCAGAGATCTATTCAGCCTCTGAGCAATGAAGAATGAAGGCTATGCTATATTTCCAGTAGCTTGTCCTTATAAAACATGAATTTTCCACATATTTAAAGCATACTCTCTAAACTTTGAATTAATATCTAATAAATATGATAAATACTTGTGACGTTATTGGTGAAATGCCATCAATTTATGGAATAAAGTGTTTTGGGAGCTTATTAAATTGGACTGGAATAGCTGTTTAATATATTTTAGAAGGTTGTATTGATTGTTGGGTGTCTTAGAATCAAATGGTCATAGCTTCAAAATGCAAGATGTTTTGAGTATTTTTAATGTTTCATTAATCTTTGCTCTGACTACTTTGGAAATCTGAGCTTATGGATTGTTCTTTTAAGTTAAAAATTGTTCAGAACTTAGCTTCTTGAACTGAGATTTTTTAAAGACTATTTATATATTAATTTTTCCAAAATGCAATGGGCTAGACACTGTGTAAATGGAATTGATTTCATAATGGATAAGGTTTCTGAAAAGAACAAAATAATAGACACTAAAGTGTACTCCAGTGACATGAGAGTGTAGCACTTTTACTCAAACTAATTAACATCTCATCAAACTTAGCTGGTCTGTCTACAGGATTAAGGTACTTCTAAGAGTCAGTAAAGTGAATCATAACAATAAAAGATAGCTAGATATGTCCTTACATGAGTTATCACTGAATAAATTTCAGAGTTTCTTAAAATTACTCACTGACATTTCCCAGATGCTGATCTTATGTCCTATATTTCATCTTAAGCTGCCGTAAGATATATTGCAAGAGGCATGAGTTCTTTGCTATGGACTGTACAGAATGCTAATTAGTTGTCATTAATTGTTTTTTGCTTTTGCTTGGGCTGAAACATATGCATATACATAAATACATTAGGGTGAAAGAATGCAGTCTTACTACTGACATTAAATAATTAAAGGAAGAAGAGGGCTGGTTTTAACATGACAACTATAAAGAAAAAGTACTTTTATAGCAATTAGAATTCAGTGACTATACAACTCCTTTCCTGCCCTACCCCTTGAACAGTTAATGCCCTGTAAGAAGAGAGTCTCAGCTGGTCTGTTACTCATTAAGGTAGTTTGACAGGACTTTAAGGCTATATTTGCAGCATCTTAGAATCCCACAGTAGAATGTGGAGCAGGGCATTGGGAACTACAGTGCCAAAACTGTGCTTCCTGTGGATAGTTTGTGGACCATTGCCCTAGTTTATATAGAAGGAAGACTGGGATGCAGAAAAGTGATTCTTTACTCTGGCTCAAGGCAGATGCTGAAGAAAATACCAAATGGCTACAAAGGAGTCTAGGGTGGTGTTTCATAAGTCATACTGGTTTTTCAGCAAAAGTTGAGCTCTCTCTGTTGAAGTATAACCCACACCTAGATCTAAGCACTTAAGGATGTTTTCCTACCAGTATGGAGTACTTGAGAAACCAAGCATTTTTCAAGAAAAAGGGATTTTTTTGCTACTGTTCTAGTAGTAGTTTTTATCATCTTGGGTATGTCTTTCAGTTTCCACAAATGCACGTGTTGTTCTGATTCCATATGCTATTTTTGCAAGTGCCTTGAAAGAAAGGATGCTTTTTTCATTGGCAAAGCCTCAGGAATGGGAGAAACTAGAGCTGCCCAAGGCTGACTGTAGGAAAGATAAATGCAATCACATCTAAGTCTGTTTAATAAACTCTGTTCTCAACAGGAAAAATAGAAGAGGTCTCTGTAGTTCCAGATTTATGGAATATTTGTTCCTATAGCCAGGAAAGCCAGCTTATAAAAAAAGTACACAATAGGAGAAATGCAGGCACATGAGAGAGCACATGAGCTGGGTATGTGTTAAAGTGTAACACAATTAGTTCTACACTATTTGTTTTTCTGGGAATATGATTATATTAATAGCAAAGATTAAACATAATCACTCACACATAGTGGCTTGTTCATGGACGAGTACTGATAAGCAATGTGTGCTTGTAAAGTACAGGGTGGAATTCTGATGTGACTCTCAGATCTGTGGAATTAATTTCTTACAGAATGGCATGACTACTATAAAAATATATATAAAGAGAAACATATACATAAATACATAAACAGACAAACTTCCTTTTTATTTCAGAGAATGAAATGATGACTAAGGAGAAATCTAACTACAAATTCTTTGTTGCTTGGAACTTCTGCTGCTAGAGTAAAGTTTTCTTTTCAGGAAAGCACATGAAAAATTATTTATCCCCAGAGAAATCTCTATCTTGATTGACATCAGGAGCATGCACTGCTATATTTTAGAATAGATTCTCAGCCAACTTGAACTGTCATGGTACCACTTAAGCCAATAGGTTTATGAGAGTATATCTGTACTGAGAGTCTTTACACATCTGCAGGATCAACAAGTCAGATTATTAATCATAATTTGAAAACTTACAAGACTATATTGCAGGAAGAATAGTTTGAAACAGATTGGCTCCCTGGCAAGATGAAGCAGAAGAAACTGATCATGCTGGAAGGTGTTTGCAGGTAATTTCACAATATAATAAGCCAGGAAACAAAGGCCAGAGCTATTCAGTTTCATGTTCAGAAGTGGCATGGTTCAGAGCAGTGTAGTTATATTTCTTCTTTCTATCACTGTAGCATACCCTCAGCCAGCACATTGTGTTCAGTCTGGAACACATAACTGCCAGGTAGATCCTGATGAATTTGGGCTTGCTTTCAAATGAAAAGCAAAAATTATTAGAGAACTGAAGACATTTCTAACATGTTGTTTGCCAAATGTGTCATCTAGCAAGGGAGAATTTTTCCAGGCTCAAGTTGGACAGGTATAAATCTGAAGGATTGAAAGCAAATAGTGTTAAGAAGGAGCTAAAATGAAGAGTAGATGGTCAGGTCAAGAGTAGAAAGAAAGCCTAATAAGACACATAAGACAAAGCACTGAAATCTAATTCCATGCAATTATTCAGGCCTCCAAGTCTCACTGGATTCAGTTTGATATTTGTTATCTAAATACTTTGACGGTTTCTCAGCAAGATTTGCCAACCAACAGTGGATGCATTTGTATATCAGAGCTGTAGCATGGGTTAACATGCTACAGCCCATGAAGGTTGACAGCATGCTGTCATGGATCAATCCAGGAGCAGTTTGTGGCAGTGTAAAAAGTGAAAACCAGCAGGGCTGGTGGTAGGATTGGTGATCAGCAGTTTGTTTCTTGCCACTGATGGTATTGCCTTCTTCTGGCAAGGTGTTGTGTTCCTAGTTCAGTATGAGGAGATGCAGGCTTTTTCTCAGTTGTGAACTGATATGTCTTGTCTCTCTGTCACTGAATCTGGATCCAATGATCCTGAAAAGGATGTTGTGATAAAAAATAATTGCAAATTAAGCCCAGTGCATAGCAAACAGCCCTGGATCTGTGGTTGTCAAGAAGAATTGCACATGTGTTCAGAAGGGGCTCAGTGTTGAAGACTCAGTGGAAAGTAGTTAATTTAACATCTACATCTAGTTTGATTAAGGTTTCCTGAAAATAAGCCAGTGTTGAATTTTGCATTTGAGTGACACATTCAGAATGTGGTTTGCTCTCTTAGAGCCATAGAATCCCTGAATCAGAGGATATACTGAGTTGGAATGGTCACACAAGGATCATTGAATCCAACTCCTGACTTTTCCCTGGACCACCCCAAAACTCAGACCTGTGCCTGAGAGCATTGTCTAAATGCTTCTTGAACTCTGTCAGGCTGGGTGCTGTGACCTCTTCCCTGGGGAGCCTGTTCCAGTGCCCAACCACCCTCTGGGTAAAGAACCTTTTTCTAAGATCCAGCTTAAACCTCCCTTGACAAAACTTCAGGCCATTTCCTTGGATCCAGCCACAGGTCACTACAGAGAAAAGGTCAGTGTCTGCCCCTCCTCTTCCCCTCATGAGGAAGCTGCAGACTGTGGTGTGTAGTCTTCTCTTTTACTGGCTAAAGAAGACAAGTGAGCTCACCTGCTTCTTTATTTGGGTGTCTTCTCATTGTTTATTCTTCCAAATATTTTTCTTCTGCTATTTTTCTCATTCACACTGATGAATGTGGTATAGTACTGGAAATAAGGGAGAGGGAGGATGCAGATATGAAGGTATTTGTTAGTGTAGTTTAAACCAAAGGTTGGTATCTAGGAAGTAAATATATTGAAAAGTTTTTTTCCAGTGATTTTTAATGGGGTGGTGTGTTATGAACCAAACAGAAACTGTGAGATGGACACATAGCGTAATTCCAGATAACATATTTTTTCTTCCCTCTACCATTATTTTTTGTCATTAGACTTGAGAAGACACTTAAAAAGTTTATAACATCCACAATGAAAAATCACAGTCATGAAGTTTTTGCACGCATAGGCTTTTCATGGGGCGTTGAAATAACTTTATACAAGAAAGCTAAAATAAACTATAGAGTGAGTTATATGATAAAATGGAAAACAAGCATTTGGTGTAGGAGTGAATAGAGTTGAGGTTACAGTGAAATACAGTATGCACTTTCCAGAAGGAACAGAGTTTTAAAATGAAAAGAAAGATGAAAACATTATGTTTTCCTCTGCAGTAATATAGTTTAGTTTGAGGATTCTGGGTAATTTGGTAAACCGTAAATAATGTGTTGTTTTAAGCCAATAGATCAGTCAAATATGTATTTCTAGAAGAATATCTTTCTCATAACGCTGTTTATGTTACCACTGTTACAGGAAAAAAAATAGGCAACCACCCCTACTAAAGACCCTTAAAATATTGGTAAGCTGTATTTTAAAGTTATTTGCCTGTTTATTAATGAATGAAAGAGTAATGGATCTCCTTTTTTTCTCATCAAAACCAAATTATTCCACTGTAGTTCTTCACTCTCTTTGCTGCATTAGCTGAACAAGCCTAAAGCAAACAAATGTCTCCTGGACTCAGGACCCCATAGGTCTCACTTATTTTGGGAAGCCCCTGCAGGAACACTGAGCTCAGGGCACTAAGCATGCTGCAGGGGTCCTTCAGGCTGTTTTTTCTTACTTCCAAGGGTTGTCAGAATTGCATGCAACAGAATCCTGCCAATGTGAGTGAAAAGAGCCATGGCTTTGTGTTGCAAAGGGAGAGTCAGATGGCCACCGATAAGCCTGTAAAGATTTTCATACCACAACTGATAAGTGTTTACAAAGTCTCTGTCCACGTGGAGGGTGCTTGTGTCCTTACAAAGGAGAGTCACTTGTCTTTTCCAGAAGGAAGAAGAAGTGCAGAGAGGTGTCCAGATGAACTCACTGTGGATGCAGGCTCAAGGATTCATTCTGCAGACTCACTTCTCATGAATGAAAATAATAGTGTGAATAAAAAAAGCTCCAGCACAGGTAAAATATAAAGACAGTGCTGAGAAATTGCTGCTCAGTTGGATGATTTACTGTATTATTTGCACAGAAACAGGCAACAAACCACCATGAACCAAACTTTTGGAAAAACAGATTACAGTAAATTGTTCTTTGTAAGGATGGGACTAATATTCCCCATGTGTTTGATTTATACATCGGCAACTGAAACTTTATTAAAGGAAATACTGATGAAAAGAGGGAGAATTTTTGCAGAGTGTCAGCCAAAGCATTTATGCTAGAGGGCTCTCCAGGGAACAGAGCGGCTTTGAACACATATGATAGAAAAGTTCATGCCCAGAAAGTCTTTTTCAGGGCTTTGCTGCTCTCAGCAACTTGTACAGGGCACTGCAAAGAAAATTTATGCTCTGCCATTCCCTACCCAAACTCTGCCCTGTCTTTTTTTTCTGACCCACTGTAGGAGAAAGCTGGACAGCTTCTGCTTTCCTGAGAGCTTCTCTGTTTGGGTGGCACTCACCATGCCTTTTCATTGGAGCACTGAGCCTGCAGGCAGTTCCTCAGCACAGTAAATGCTGCTGAGCTTTGCCTGCTGGGATGATCCAGCCAATCAGCCTCAGCAGCTGCTTCATGGTCAATTCATAAATCCTGCCAATATATGACATTCCTCTGGCTCATCTAAACTTTGTTTCCATTCCTGCTGTTCTAATGAGAATTTGGCCTGGGATCTATAGGGAACATTTTCTCTACAAATGGGAAAGAAATACAGTTCTTTTAATATATATCATAACTGAATAATCCAAATTTAGAAAACAATCCTACTAAGCACAGTGATTTTGATGCTTAGGGCTCATAATAATAGAAAAAAAGTCACACACTGAGGATATTTGTAAGAAATAGCCTTTAACTAATATCTGTCCCAGAGAAGGGGTTGAGGGTGTATAAGGACTTGGGGCAGGAGGGGACAGAACTGAGACAGCAGATCCCAAAGGACCCAGTGGATATTCAATACCATAAGGCCTTATGCTGAGCAAGAAGGTAGTGGGGGTGGTTGGCCATGGACCACTGTTTGGGAGTTATTAATTTCAGTTAATAAAAGTCTCAACCCATAAATTTACTTGCTTTTACCACTCCAAGTTTGTTCCCTTTATCCTGCTAGGGGACAGGGAATAAGCAAAAGGCTCTGTGATGCTGAGTTGCTGTCTGGGGTTAAGCCAAAACATGAGCTTCTGCACTGTAAGTACTCTGACTTGAGAGCTGAAGATATATTACACTTTGGGGTAATGATCTGTCTGTCATGGATCACAGTCAACCATTATACTTTTGAAGTGAAAAATGAAGTGCAATTGAAAAGATTTGTTTTTCCTTCCAACTCATTTGTACCTTTCCTATTCAGATTATAGAATTTCAATAGTGAGCTGGGAAATATGTTCCTGCAGCAACAGTGTCACACTGAAATAGTGTCCTCTTGATAAGGTTTATTTGCTCACTATTGAGTGGTATGAGGTTTTTTTGTTAAATCAGAATTAGAGCAGTGACTGTCTCATGCAATATTGTAGATATGGCTGAAATTTAGAGGAAGCCCCCTGCAAAATTAATTCTTAGGGATGATAATGCACCTTTCATGTCACAACCCTGCTGTGGGAAGCATTGATACATAAGAACACATAGAAAGTGCAACATAAATGTTGCAGGAAACTTTAAAAGGAAAGAGGCAAAGTAGGGGAGGAAATATAAATTCATCTTCCTTTCCATGGAAAACAAATGGAACATAGTGTCCTCTTGTGGGTAGTGTACTAACCACCAGTGAGGCTCATGGTCTCCTTTAAAAGTTTTATCATTTCAAGCACGTGTCAAGAGTTGAAACCTGGCTCTGAATGGAGGCACCTCAGTTTGGGGGCTTCAGTGCTCTTTTGCAGTGTCTGACACATCTGTGTGTGGATGGTGGATAGGACATGTGCCCTATGGGGCATACCACCTTGAATATCAAAGATCATGAATGATATCTCAAAGTCTTCAAGAGGGAGATGGCAGTGGTCCTGATCATCTCCTACAGCAGGTGATTGTTCATTGTCTTAGTCCCTGCCTTCACCATCTGCAAAGGACCTTCCAGAGACCAGAGACAATGGCTAAAGGAAATTACAACACATGTGCCAGTAATTACCTTCTACATCTTCCTCTGGTTTTATTCTACTATTCAACTTGCCAAATAGCAAAGCAACACTAAAGAGATGTTACAGTATTGAAAATATAGCTTCTGATATAATAAGATTTTAATAGCATCATTTATTAAAATGTACACCAGACTGTGAGAGAATGATCAATATAGATCCAATAGTTTATCTTGATTAGCAGTGGCTATCAAGTTTTGGAAATTATTTACAAACTTCTTTTTCAAATACATCCATTTTTTTGTTTTGTTTTGTTTTATTCTTTTCTTGGCATTGATAAGAATATTGTCACTTGAGTAGAAACTGATGTAATAAATTACTATACACAGTATGGTGTCAAATGCACAATGAAACAAGCTGCAGAAAATAGACGACATTCTTTTTTCACCTATAGTAATTTTAGAAGTTGCTTGTAACTATAACAGACTAGATTTGCAAGGAGAAATGAGATTTTAATTTACATGGTGCCTCTTTAATTTCTAGAGCTAAGATTTTAATATTTTTTCCCCACATTTGTTTTAAATATAGAACATTTAATGATAACTCAAAAATTGTATTTGCCTTTACATGATTTATTTATTTATGAATTACTTGATAAGTTACACAAAAAAGACAGCGTATACTTTTATTACCCATATTAAGTATGCTCAGACTGTACTAAGCAATTCATAAAACATACAATGTATCTTACATGACTGCAGTAATTCACAAAGCAATTGCGAGTTTCCCAGAAATGTAAGGGCATGGGGAAAACCAGACTGTCTTGAGCAAACTCCATAAACAAAATGTTCAAACTGATGAGTTTAAATATGAGAGAGGCTTAAATTCAGAGAGACGGCATGATGGAATACCTTGTTAAGCATGCTTAAAGCAGCTTTTACTTCACTTTCTTATTTTGGTACATTTTTATATGTCTGGTTTCCATCAGCAATAAAACATGTGCTTCTCATGCTGTTGATGAGATTCTACCAATAGAAGCAGGAAAAACTGAACTACTTTTGTAAGTTGAGTATTCTCCCAGTTTGAAGGAGAAAATAATCTGTTTTAAACTGAACTTGTGCTGTTGATCTGATACAAAATCCAAACCTGAGAACCGGGCTCTTGGGCTCTGATTCCCCACACAACAGAGCACTTGAATTTGATATTCATTTCCATGGGATCTATTGGTATGCAGAACTTCACAGAATCACACAATAGTTGGGTTGGAAGTGACCTCTGCAGATAAACCATCCAATCCTGCCCCTCAGGCAGTCACCGAGAGCAGGTGACAAGGAACATGTCCAGGCGGACTCTGCATGTCTTCAAAGACGGAGACTCCATCACCTCCCTGGGCAGACTGATCCAGTGCTCTGCCAGTGTAAATAAGTTCTCATGTGGAGGTGAAACTTCTCGTATTTTAGTTTATGGCCACAGATCCTCGTCCTGTCGCTGGGCACCACCGAGAAGAGCCTGGCACCACCCGCTTGGCACCCGCCTCGGAGATATTTATATGCATTGGTGAGATCCCCTCTCAGTCTTCTCTAGGCCTAGCACCCTGTGTCTCCCCTCATAAGAGATACCCCAGACTCCTCATAATTTTTGTTGATCTCTGCTGGACGCTCTCCAGGAGCTCTTTGTCTCTCGTGTACTGAGTAGCCCAGCATGGACACAGCACTCCAGATGTGCCTCACTAGAGCCAAGTACAAGGAAAGGATCACCTCCCTTGTCCTGCTGGCCACACACTTCTCAATGCCCTTCAGGATACTGCTGGTCTTCCTGGCTGCAAGGGCACACACAGCTCCAGCAGGTCAGCCCCCAGCCTGTGCTGGTGCTTGGGGTTATTCCTCCCCAGGTGCAGGACCCTACACTTACACTTGTTGCTTTCTGCACAACTTTCCAGCCAGTCAGGGTCCCACTGAATGGCAGCACAGCCTTCAGGTGTACCAGCCATTCCCCTCAGTTTAGAGTCATCAACAAACTTGCTGAGGCTACATCCCATCCCTTCATCCAGTGATGTTCTTATTTCTAACAGTTATTTCTCATCATTCAATCTAATCTCCAGGGCTGTCAATGTGGTAATGTTAGCTTCAGAACATCCTGGGATGTTTATCCTTGTGCAGAACTTAATTATTTCTTGCAGCCTGCCCATTTGCTATTATTAGGGCAGAGAAAAACATACACACCCCTACTGTCTGCAAACCACTAATGCTAAGGTGTGACACCAATCTTTGTGCTGTATAAGCTCTTCCATGGGAAAGGAAAGTCACTTCCCATAAAATGTGAGTTTCCAGCTGCACGGAGAATTACTATTGCTACAGGAGATACACTGCTGAAGAAGAGCTCCTGTCTCCTTCACTCTTAGCTCTGAGCTAAGATACTGAATCTTCTGAAGCCTGCTTCCATTTTGAAATGCGTTTTGTTGTCTTTTATGTTCACATACTGAGGAGTTTAAAGGGCTTTTTCATGATAGAAAGGCTGTATAAGTGTGAGAGTTCCATAACAAGTAGCTGCCACTGAGCAATTAGAGATCCTGCATTTTTTTCTCAAGGCCTGAGTTCTTAATACTGAGATCTCAGTACTGGTTCTAATAATCTAGGAAGTGGATAAAATCAAAGGAGCTAGAGAAGCTGACTTTGAGAGAGACACTTCTCTTACTGCATTGCTACTTAACAAAGCTGGTCAAATAGCAGTATTAACCAGGATTCTGTAGATGAACTGCAGATAGATAGTAGAGTACTGGGTAATTTGAAGAGTGTAAATGTTTCTGTTGTTCTTGTCTTGGGAGTACAAAACTGCCCATAATCTTGAGGGAATGGTTATGGTTGGCATATCTGTCATAGTGTAGAACATCCAAAACATTAAGGTCAAGATAACAAGAAAACATCACAACCCAGCTAGCCTCACAGTTGATAGATTGTCTAATTATCTCAGTCCTGGGATGAATAAAAACCAGAGCTATTCCCAGGAGATCCTTCATAGGAGTTAGGCTGACAAAGGTTTAGTCATGTATGGCAATGCTAGCAAAGATCTAATAAGATAAGTGTGTTGAGAAAAAAGAAAAACAAAAAAACTCTAATGACTACAAAGCCTCTCTGCTCTGTCCTTAGAAACACTGTGCATTTGTCGGGTACTTAGGAACAGAAGAAGATGGAAGTATTTTTGTACTCATCATCGGTAACTTGTCAAATACGAAGAAAAATGGCTGGTGCCTTTGACAGCTGTTTCTCACAAGTATCCAGGATCTAGGCTGGACTAATTGCAGTCATGACTCAAAAATAAAAAATGAGATGCTGGAATTAAACTGCCTAATAGGCAGCAGAGATTATGGTGAATTGATGCCATCCAGTCAGGAGGTTTCTCAATCAATCACACAAAAAGTAAAGAGATGAAGAAAAAACAATCCAGTGCCCAGTAACTGTTAGACTGGAAAGTAGCATTAAGTATACAACTGCCAGTGTGGCCTCATTAAGGAGAAGAACATTTTCTCCAAATCCTGAGTCAGGCTGGACCTGGAAATAATATTTGGAGATGGATTATTTGTTTTAAATTTCTCT
The DNA here is from genome assembly GCF_048771995.1 of Taeniopygia guttata. NCBI lineage: Eukaryota > Metazoa > Chordata > Aves > Passeriformes > Estrildidae > Taeniopygia > Taeniopygia guttata. The sequence goes on from NC_133024.1 coordinate 38,877,335, forward strand.
TTTGCAGACAGTAACAAAAATGAGAATGAAAGAAAATAATTTCTCCCAACCAGCCTGTCAAAGGTGTTTTCCTTGGGAACCATGATACCTTCTTAGAGCTGCAGTTACACTGCTGTAATTTATACCAGAATTAGGACACCTGAATTTTGGAAATTTTGGAAATAGTGATAGCATTACAAGGGACATTTTTAGTTTACCACTTCACATGCTTAGAGGAGAGAGGGGACAGAAATACTGTCCATGTTTTTTTGCCAACACATTTCTGTTTTAAATGGTAATGGGTTATGGGCTGGACATATAGGACCCACAGGTCAAGTGTAGCCCTCTAATTCTCCCAAGGAAAAGAAAAAATACAATCTCTGGAGAGGTCTCTGAAATTTGTGACGGTTTCTAGAAATGGCATTTCTTGTATCAGAGGGTATAAATGGCAACTAAAAATCATTCCTCCCTACATTCTAGGAGAATTTGTGCATGGGATTTTATTTTCACCTGGATCAAGAACAGTTTGTAAAAGAACCTCAGGAGAAGACATAGTTACAGAACTCTGCAAAGGACAGAAAAGAGCTGTAGAAGAAGAAAAAAAAGGTGTGGAGACTTTAGACTAGGAAATTAATTAAGGGGTTTTATAATAAATCCTGAGGCAAGGAAGAATTGTTTCCTGGAGGAAATGCAAGAAGACCCATTCAGACTTCCTGCATATCAAAAACAAAAAGCAAGAGAAGAAAGAGGTATTATTGGTGTGATGGCATTGGAGCTGATGCAAGCACTGATAGCTTGAGTATTGTATCACAGGAGTACAGGATTGCTTAGGATCATGCTGATAAGATCATCTATCAGATGACAGAATTGTGAAACAGAGCATGGTTTATTATGTCTGTTTTGTGTGTTTTGGAGGAACAGTGACAGAATTGTGTTCAGGCTTTACTTTTGGCTTGTGTTGACTTGGGCCATTTACAGTTGATTGAGCTGTAAGGCTGTCCCTGGTCATTTGGGCAAAAAAAAGAAAAAGGGACAACCTAAGAGTTGTTGTCTTTATTACATTCTGGCACTGGTTGTGCTGGGAGCTGCATTACCTTTGGCAGCCTTATGTGCACCTAACCTTATCTTTGACCTCACTTTTCCTGGGAGACAGCCTTTTACTGCCTGAAGCAGTGGAGTAATAACAATCTCCCCAAGCACAGGACCTCTAAAGAAAGGTGAGGAAGGGGTGGAGGGTGACATTTAGTCAGGGTCTTTTGACAGAGGGGAACTGGCTAATTCAAATGTCATTTGTCACAGCGCAGAAACACCTGTAGGGTGAGCTGAGATGATAATACTGCAAAAGAAAAATCTCAGTTACCCTCTCCCTGTTTTCCATATACATGTAGAGCAGTCATAGGGGGTCTGTGGAGGGCAAGGTTTATTGATATAATTCTAGTAAACATAGTTTGCTATTAACTTATGGAAAGGTCCTCAGTACCTTAAGTTGTAAGGGAGAGCAAGGCAGGAAGCACTGCTGGACTTGTGGCTCTATGCAGTACACAAGGTGATGCTGAGGCAATGATGCTCTAAGTATCCCCCCTCCCCTCCTCAGTAAATCACAGAAAGTTCATTTGGACCTTAACTATGAAGATCTACTAATTAAACCTAATTAACCCTGATTTCTTATGCTTTCAAATTTAAATTATGAAGATAAGTATAAACCCCACATGGATACAAAAACAGGTATGTGATATCTACAAACATAATCTTTTTTATTACAAAGTGAGCTAAGCTGCAATAAGATTTTGTGTGCGGGTTTGTTGTATCTGTTTTATTTTATCTGTTTTGTTTCCTTATTAAGGGTGTGGAAGAAACTGCAGCTTATTTCTGTGCTGAAATAGCTGAGACTATCAAGACTTCCACTGTGGACAATTTCTGATAGAAAAGAGCTTTCTTTTGTCAGTACTCATTGCAATTTGTGGTTCCTAGGAGGAACGTCCATAACACTGGGGGAAAAAAAAAAATCCAGGTAAGTGCATCTAAAGCTGTATATACATCCATCCATATATCTATCTCTGCTTTTATGCTTTGAGATCTGCTAGAAAACACCAGGTGAGGATGGTATATTTGGAGTAGGATTTAGCTGGAGATGTATCCAAATCTCTGTGGTAAGTCATCCTGTGGGCTCAGCACTGCAAATGAGTTTGGCACATTCCCATTTGTCACCTGGGAGTAAATCACGCTTTTAGAGGTCTGTCTTTCAGCACACAAACACTGCTTCTGCAGTGCCACGAGAAATGCAAAGAGAGATTTGTTCTAGGTTCATGCCTTGCTCCTGTGCCTGTTGCCTTGAGTTAACTATCAATTTAGTGGAGTAAAAGCTGCTAAGAAAAGTCACCTAGTAAAACACACAATAGACGGCTTACACACACACTCTGTGCTGAACAAGTGACATAAAAGAGACTAATTTTTCATAGATAGCTTTGCTTTCTTGTAGATCCTGCTGCAGCTGGCAAAGTGGTGTTTATGGGAAGAGTGCACTGCTGGGATTAGATATGCAGGTGGCAAAGAACCTGCTTTTACTTGGAAACATTTTCTGCAGTATGGAATTACTATAGCCTTGAGCCATACACTTGGTCTCTGTCTGTCCTCTGCAGATGACCTGGCATCATGAGGAGAGTCTCATTTTAGGCCCTAAACATCCTCCCTTTCCTTTAGGGGATTCACTGTTCCTGATGTATTCCCAGAAAAGGTTAGTCTCTCTTGGCTTAAACATCAAGTGGACAATGTTTGGCAGTCTCCCTGGAGTTCTTGTCCTGTATTCATCATGCCTGATGTGATGACTTGCTTTCTTGACCACATCTAAGAAGTAGCTGGAAATGGTGTCATTCTTACTACCAAGTGTAGGTATTTTTGCTAGAGTCTCTGGGGATGAAAACCCTGAAAGTGCAAAGTGGCAAATAGCTGTAAATAAATATAGGCAGTATCAATAAATATAGCCAGACAAATATGCAATTTTTAAACATGGCAAACTGGTATAATCCTGAGTGTCTATATTTGCCTTGCATTTTTCTTCACTGCTTCCTTCACTTTTTAGTGTACTAGGACCACCCTGGTGAAATTGTACCTTCTTCTACCAGGAAGGATAATCTTACTCTTGTGAGATTTCCCTAGGGCTTCTGAGTGATTCTTTGGAGTTGCTTTCAGAGTTCTTTATATTCCTGACTCCTAATGAGACATCATTTTTCATAGGAAAAAAAAAAAAATCTTATACCTTGTCTAGTGTGCTTCTAAATGAACAAACCGGGAATCTTTTAAACTGACAGGCACAAAAGCATTTTCTATCTGTGTTAACCATATGTCACTGCTCTGGAGTCTCAGCTTCCTTCTTGCACAAATTCTAGTTATTTTCAAAGAAAACAGAGCTTTCTGAAGTTTATGTCAACAAATGTGTCTACACATATGCATGAGGATATGTAAGTGTGCAAATTGCTGTCAATTACTACTTTTAAGATGTGGTGTTTGCTGGTTGTCCACAGCAGTGAAAGGGAAAAGCTATTTTCACCTTAACTCAGTCATTTGCAGTGACTGTAACTATGGTTTCAATATTTCATAATACTCATTTTAGACTTACATTGGGGGTGAAGCTGGAAGAGAAATGAGAGTGAAATGAGAAATGGATTAGACATCAGAAAAAATTAGAAAATACAAATAAAGTTAGGTATTTTATGTGGTGTTTTTCTCCTCTATATAGCTATTTCCATTTTGAAGCCATCTGGTTTGTAATTGTGAGTTATCTCTTCAACTTTACCAACATTAAAATTAATAGTTGAATAATTTTTAAATACTTGACCTGGTTTAAGATAATTTCCACTTTTCTGAATAAATCTTTAGATAATCAGAGATTCCAGATGAAGTAGAAAAACATGCAATAGTTTTCTGGACAGGGAAAGTGTTATGATCCAGCTTTGCAATTTTCTAAATGTTTTATGGCAGACAGTAAATGTAGCTATCTCTGACTGACTCATACAGCAGGTACAAGTAATATATACCAGGCTGTGCATTCATCAGTCAATGCTTTTAAACACATAAAAGTTGTGGATTTTTTTATATTTCTTTAAATTTTTGGGGTATCAGTTAATTATATTGACTCTGCTGTGAAACTGCATCCATTTCAGAGGTACCTTATATTAAACTCAGTAGCTTTGGGGAGACTCTTTGAAAAGGACACATTACCAGAGGAATAAAAATCAATATAGTGCAGATTTAACCAGCCCTAGCAGTGCAGGTTTGGGCATGGAGGATGTCAAAGGACAGGAGAGTCTGAAGCTTTCCCAAAGGGGGACTGGTGAAAGGTGCTCTCTAATGAAGAAATGTTTCAGCTGCTGGACTATTTTCAGGAACACTGGGCTAGAGAGATCATTAAGCTGTCTTAGAGTTTTCTTAGACTTCTGATTTTTTTTTTTCTCTCTCCTTGGTGAGATCTTTGGCTGCACTGCAGTCCCTGGCAGTCTTTAGAACTGGAGAAAAACAGCACTCTTTTATGTTGACAAAGAAAAGGCTGAAAGAATAAAGGCTTTTTTATCCATTTTCTTTATGATGAATGAAGATGGCTAAAAATTATACTTCAGATTTTTACTGTTTTGATTTTCTGCATTAGAAATGCATTTGAAATTTATGCTTACTTTTTTAAAGGCTGTTGGAATGATTGAAAACCAGACATAAAAAGTATGTAGGCAATTAACATCTGTTTGACTGGAACAGTTGGTAGAAAAACTTTCTTTGTTAAATGTTCACCAAGCCTATCTTTTTAAATGTGACTAAGAAAAATGATCCAATACTTAATCTTTGAAGCATGTAAAAAAATAAGACATAAACTAAAAAAAGTTCTGTAAGTAACCACTGACAGCAGAGAAAGCCAAACAATGACCAATATATGACTTGATATTTTCAAGGGAAAGGAACAGCAAAATGAAGATTACTTCAAGCCTTATTTCAATTGCTTTTATACATTATGAAGGAACATGAAGAAACCCAAGTATATTTTTCTTATCTTTGCTGGTTACATTTCAAAAGTATTTTTAAACAGGCAGTCAGTGAAGAGGTAAGTAGTTAAGATAATATGTCATTATGCACTTAGTGTTATAGCTAGGAAGTAAATAGTTTTGTATCTCGCAAGTGCGCAGATAAGGAAAAAATTTTCTCAGTGGATGGTTCTTTATTAAAAATAATAATCCTCTGATATATTTGGAGCTGTACTTGCTGGTTAAAAGCATGATTAAGAATCCACTCTCTCATTTTGCTGTGCTCTTGATTGAGTTGTGCTGCTCAGATTTGTAGATAAAGTCTCTCTTCTTGCTATGCAATGAGAGAGGATCTCATTTTGCTTCAGACATTTTCCTACTCAGACACGGTGACACACAACAGGCCTTTTAAACAATGCCAGTGTTTTCTATGAGGCCAGTGAAGAGTGTTATTCACAACCCTCTTTACATCAGGCAGTGAAACAATGCCTCAAATTATATGTATAGTCATATATTTTGAGAGCCTAGTGGGATTTTTTCCTGATTATTAAACTGTCTTTTCTGCTGAAAGATTCTCTTGAGAAAGGATCAACACCTCTTGTTTAGATGATGGCAGCAGGTCACTTACTGGGAGCAACTACACAGGTAGGGGGAGGAGGTGTGCTGATAGGTCTGTACTCCCCTGTCTCACACTGCAGCTCTACAATTCCTTGCCCTGTGATGCAGCTGCAATCCTGTCCAGCTTACATCCCCTCCTTCCTCCCACTTCCCACTGGGATTTTTCTTTTCTTTCTGATTTTATGGACACCATGATCACTGGGTAGAACTATTGCCTTTTTTCTCCATATTAATTTTATTTTAGGACATTGTCACAGAATAGCTATCTAACTGCTCCATACTTCAGTGACATTCCTTTTGAGCATCATTCCTAAATTATGAAAGCTGCTGCTTGAACAGCATGGCTCACAAGATTTTCCATTGCATTTTGAACAAAGAAATCATCAGTGAGGCTCTTGCTAGCACCATATCTTTGAGAATGGTGTCAGTACTGTTGGTCATAGCATATGACACTCTATTTTTGTAAAGGTAGAAGGCATCCAAGCTGTGCTGGGGCAGCCATGCAGCAGTCTTCTGTCTGCAGCAAGAAGCAGCAACCCTGTGTACTGCTGTCCTTTCAGCATGTGTGAGCTGCTGGGGCTAAGATCTAACATACTATAGTGCTGTGCATGGAAAAAAAAGCCTCTTTCTTCTTAGTCAAAAAACTGTATTTACTCTGGGATAAAGCTGCCACCTCCAAAATTGGAGAGGAAGGATTCTGCACCCTTGAACACCTGGAAGCAGATGTGCACTTAAGAATTCAACTTCCAAAGAGTCTTTTCTGTGTCTTAGTCCTCCTAAGATATGCCAAATGGCAAAGCACAGACATACTTTTACCTTCTTTCAAAGTATTCCTGTTAGCATTTCCTATAGCAGAATTCCAGAAATGGCAAGATTTTTTTCCTGTCCATTGTTCTTGATCCTTTCCTCTTTCCTATTACTTGAAAATGGGTTGATGCAGGAGAAAAAAATATCACAGCATAAAATCATGTGAATGGCCTTGCTTCTTCAGAATAAAGCTTTATTAACTCAATAGACTGTCCTTAATGGCCGTATGGGGAAGAATAAAAAGTAGGCAAGCATCCTTCACCTTATATGTTCCCAGATTCCAAGTATTCTCCCCTGCCAGGTTTCCCCGAACCTGTTGAGTTTGATCTAGTAGCACTCAAAAGATCAAGTGCACCTCCAAGTTTTTGCATTCATGACATACTTTGGCAAGGAATTCCACCAATCAGTTCTACCATGTTGCATGAAGTCTTTCTCTTCACTTTTATCTGTCTCTGACTAACTTCATGTTACTGCCACAAGTCCTTGTGCTGGAGGAGACAGTGAGGGTCCAATTGTTGTTTGGTCTTCCAGAAACTCTTTGAATTTTGAAAACCTGAGCTGTATCTCTTTTCAGGATGTCTCTTTCCCAGCTGAAGAGTTCAGCTTGTCCTTGGAAGTGATTCTGTACCCTGAATTGCCCTGGTGCCTTCCCCTGAGCCTTTTTAAGTGCTATCACATATTGTTTGTATGTTTTTCACCCATGGGAACCAAAAGTATCAAGGTGTGGGTGTTAGCTGGCAGGATGTATTGGCTTTTGTTCTCTCTGTTCCTTTTCTTATAATTTCTACTCTTCCTGAACTGCCTTCAGTGTGAACCAACATTTCCATAGCATTGTGGATCACAGCCCCTGCCCTGACTCACCTTTCCTGACTTACTGTAGATCTTTTGTCTGAAATTACCCCTACAAAAACTAGGTGTGAAAGTTCTGTGCACCATCCACCATTGGTCTCTATGTGTATCTGCTGCTCCAAGTTCCTGTCAATATTCTTGCATAGCTATAGGGCAAAATCTGTAACCTTATGTCTTTTTTATACCTTCCCCCAGAGAAGCCCTGAGACTAAATAAATGCCTATTTTCTTATCAAGTTTTCAGGCACGAAGCAGGCAGAGGACTTCCTGCAGTGTGTGTGGAAGTGCACTCAAGGCCAGAGAAAAAGATGCAGGAAGATCCTGGGTCATGGAGACAGGCAGAGCATGGGTTATCACAGAGAGAATCAGTCTGGAGGTGAGGACATTGCCCACCACACCCTGTGCACACACTGCAGAAAGGAGCCGTACACTCACTCTCTCACAAAGAAGCTGGAGAAATCCCAAGCCATAAATTGTTCTATGCTGGGAAAAAATTCCAGCAAATTATCAGTCTACAGCTACCCTGTTCTTATATCCTTCCCTAGCTATCTATTTTGTAGCCCCATTAGAGACATTCTTCTGTTTATGTTTCTTGGCTGCAACGGAGCAGTATGTACCCTCACTAAACCATCTCCATTTTGCCGTCCCTGAAAAAAGGGGAAAGATATACACATTTTCTTGCAAGCTTTCTCCTCTGGCTGTCTCAGATCTGTGTGACTGTATTGTAAGAGCATCTTTTTCATGGTCCGTTGTTTGTGATTTGGTTCTAATTATAAAGAAGAAATACAGCAGAATCCACGATTGCTCTTTCTTTTCTAAGTGACTTGCTAATTTCCAAACTTCACAAGAAGTAAATTTTCAGTTAAAGTTTGAGTCCCCTTGCTCATTTCAGATTTTCTGTATGTTGTAAATACAATGCCAGCCAGTTGTCAGGTGCAACTGCTCTGTGAGCTCCTTTTGATTGCTACTGCATGCCTATATATATATGGTAGCTAACTCCTGTGTCCTTGCACTGTCTGCTGTATCCACTTTATTTGAGACTGGAAATATTTTAGCAGCAGGCAAAAGAATTTTTTTATGGACATTTCAGGGAAGTCATAACTCAACTCCCCTAAAATATTTTCTTTCCTCCATAGTGCAATAAAGCATCTTCCTTTTTTACATAGCTGAAGTACCGTTGGATTCAGGTAGAAACTTTTCTCACATTTCTTAGGCTCTTTTGTGAGGTTAGAAATAAAGGTAAGTAAGTAACTGAAACAAATTCCATAAAACATAAGTGATATACAGGAGGCATGAAATGCAGAGATAACTGTTCCACATTTTAAGCCTGTCTCTCTAAAGACTTGCAAAATATTTGCATCTGGAAACAGATAATTTGCATTAAGTCCCAAGACAATGCATTAGAGGAAACCCACACCCACTGCTAAGCTGTAAATGTTTGAATCGCATCCTGCTGTTCACGGAAGCTTTAGGTTGCTTTGATAATATTATGTAGGATTTTTGTGGTTGGTTTGCTTTATTGTTTGGTTGAGGGTTTTTTTTGGGGTTTTTTTTGGTTTTTTTTTCCATATGCAGAAGAATGTGATTAATAGCATGTTTAATTTCACCAACACTTAAACTTGGACATATTTCCACAGACTTGGTCTGTAGCTAACTGCTGTAACAACTGACATTAATTACTGGAAATGGGATCCTCAGGAGCAATATGCACCATGCCCATTTTTGATTGTCATACATCTTGCAATAAACCCCCAAATCCTCAAATGTAGCTGTGACACTCTGGGAGAGGGAGGAAGATTTTGGCTCTGGGAAGAGCAATGTGCAAGTTTTCCACAGCCTACAGGGAATTGAGCTATGGCAGAAAGAAAGCCTTATTAAAAAAATGCATAATTTTTTTTGTTTAACTAACTTGGTGTCGGGTCTAAGACAGAGCTCACCAAGCTGATCATGCCCTTAGGGAGGGTTGTGGTGGCTGCCATGTGGTTGCTGCTGAGACTGGAGCACTGAACCCTGCGTGGCTGTGCAGCACGGAGGCTCTGCAGAGAAGTATCAGCTGAAGCATGCACCACTTCTTTGGGGGTATTTGGCGGGATTTCAGCACAGTTGGGTCCTGTCTGCTATTTATGGGGCACTGGTTTTCCTTGTTCCTCTGTAATGTTGAAGGATGGTGCAGGCAAAGCACTGCAGAAAGGCTGAGGGAATGCTATTCCTTGTCAGGAGGTACAACCTACTTGGAGTAAAGAACACAACCACCGATTTTATAATGTTTAGATCCTTTGAAGAAATGGACTTTATGAAAAGAGACACAGTTCTCCAGAGGATTGATAACTATATAGTGTAAAAAATAAAAAAAAGCCATGAAAAGTAAGGATTGAAGATTCCGCTCAAGTTTTGTACACAACTACAGCTGAACCTAGCACAAGAGGTTTCTCTGTCAGCTTCTAGTAATTTTCTTAAGGTCAGACAAACCTTTTGTTTCCATGATTATGAGAAACTACGGGAGAAATAAATGAAACAAATAAAACAATAGATATAACCTCTAAAAGCAAAACAGCTCATCCCCATATATTTTTTCTTGCTTAGTCCTCTGTAGTACTTCTGTTTTCCAAGATAAATGTGCTGCACAAGCATACAACTAGCACAGCCTAGTTTGAAGTCTTTTCAGCAGAAAAACAAAAAGTGAACTGCCAAGGGAAACGTTCTCTTCACAAACTTGAGGGGAGCCTTTCCAGTCAAGATTTGTATGTTACTAACTGTGACTCACACTAAAAAGCCTGTCAAAGTTAATAAATCAACAGGAAAAAAGTATGGTCAAAGAAAAAGTAAAGTCATAAAAAAAGAATTAATTTCAAAGCTCACCTGCTAGTGCCTAGTACAACAGAAAGCCTCTTTCCTGTTACAGCTCAGCCTATTGATCTGAGAGTTGAACCTGCAGAAACAGCTACTTATTAAAAAAAAGTTGTCATTAAAAAAAATAAGTAATGAACAAAAATCCCCAAGCAGTGACACAGCAGCTGCCCAAAGTCAGCATACATATTGTCAGAGGAAATAAAAAAGGAGATAGAAAGGGCAAAGTAATTATGAAATCAGTTCTTTTGTTTCACGTGTGTTGGTGTTCCAGTGGCATTCTCAGATCCTAGGAAGATCTTATCTGAAGATCAAATTATGCAAAAATATTTTGGTCTTAATTGCCAGAAAAAGATAAAATAACACAGATATGGTCTTTATATTGTCCTTTACAATATGCTACAAAGAATTTAGAAAATAATATTTTAAAAACTCTTAAGGTTGTTTATGGGTGTTGTTTTTCTTTTTTTTCCCAAATGTAAATTTATAGGAAACAAAAGTGACCTAAACCTTACAAAATATTTACCTGATTTTGGGGTTAGAGATGCAAGAGGAGGGCTACCCTTTTCACTAAGGTAAGAATATACAGAAATACTGTCAGATCAGGATGAGTCTGTATATTAGATGTCTTCCTGACAACAGTCATTAGCAATTCATAAGGAAATACTTCATTAAGCAAATAACATATAAATTATGGGGTAATTTAAAAATGCTTCCAACTCATTAGAATAGACTGATTAAAAAGCAGCTTTCTTTCATAACATCCTCTCTTAATTCATTATGACATTGAACCTGAATTTCATTCTGTTCCCTTGAAGTCCAAATATGTGGGAATTTTGCATAGTCTTTCCTCCAGCTTATATACCAGATCCTAGATCCAGAGGTGCTACTTCCCTTTTTAGATGCCCCTAAGACGGGCTGTTAAATTGAACAAATCCTTACAAAGTATTCATGTTGATCTGGAAGTAGACTACCTGTATGGATAGGCTTCAGCACCTGCATGAAGCTACAGGAGACTTTATGGCTCTTTGTAGTTCTCATGGAAAAGTTGAGCCAATAAACTGCTCCTTCCTCAACTCTCCCTCATTCTGCTGAGAATTTGCAATGTTTATTTTCCTTTCCACTTGAAATCAGAGATTCGGCTTGTTGGGATAGTCTCCAAATAGTGTTTAAATGCAGAAGAGCTGCCAGAGAGATCAGCAGCAACCAAATGCAAAGAGTTCCTGGATGCAGATTTTGGGAAAGTTCAAAAAAGGAACTCTGAGCCTGCTCTCCAGGCTGCATGGAATGTGTCTACATGAAATGCACAGCTGTAGTATGGTCCATATTATCCAAAGTGAGTATTTCCAGAAGGGTGCTAGGGGCTCATATTTGATTTTCATTTGTGGGGAAACTGGAGTGCAATTGTACCTTATTTGTGCCAGAGAACTGTCTGATAGGAAGTCAAGATAGACAGAAACACCTCATGGCCCTAGCCATCCTAACCATGAGCCAGGATTTTGGAAGCACTCTTGGGGCCAAAGAGGTACACACAGACACATATATACATAAACTATTTTGACTTGACTGAGGCTGAGATTTTTGTTAGCTTTGCCAAGGATATGTAGAAATTATGTTGAATTAGGTTCATGTGGCAAGTCTTTGGCAACTAGGGGCTGCATAGGTGGCCTCTGTGGGAAAAGGCCAGGGGCTGCCTCATGCCAGACACATGCAGCTCAAGCTGGCTCTGCAATGGACTGCTGCAAGGACACAGCTGAGCCCATCAACAAAGCTGAAAGCCCCTCTCTGCAAATGTCTTTGTGAAAGAGTAGAGCACACTGCACAGGCAGAGGAAGAAGGGAAAAAAATGAAACCGTGAGAAACGTCAGAGAGAATACCAAGCTGAGAGGATGAAAAGGATGCTCTTCGTGATGGAACGAAAATCACCCCACAGAGGCCCCATACGTAAGCCCACACTGTAGCAGATACTTCCCTGATTGCGCTACAACCCAAAGAAGCCCCGTGTTGGTTTGTGGAAATTGTGTGGAAAGAAAAGGAAAAACAGAGAGAAAATGCTGTCTTGATCCTGACCCCCTGCACCTCTTGTTGCCTCGTTGAAGCTGTTGACTATAACCTGTGACAGCAGTAAGGTGGGTGGAGAGGTGTCTATAGTAAAACTGAGCATGGAAAGGAGGAAAGGTATTTCCCAAGTGCCTACATATTTGTTTTTATTTTTTGCTGTTTAACAATACCCAAACTGGTACCAAATTATTTGAATTGTAAACAAATTAAGTTCTTGAAGTCTGAGTCTATTTTGCTGGTAATAGAAACTGTTATCTTTCCATTGTTATCTGAAATTACTTGACTTCTTACTCCTGTTCTTCCTATTTTCTTCCCCCATCCTGCTGGGGTAAGGTGGGAGAATGTGTGAATAGCTGTGTAGGGGCTTGATTGTGAGCCATGTCTATACTAGCGCAAACATATCCCTAGTGTATTTGTTTAGTTATTCCCCAACTCTATATGACTTTCCATTTGAAAATAAAAGGATGATGATAAAATGTTCATCAATATCTGTAATTAGAGTTCTCTCATTAATGTCTAAGCAGCAAATTCCCAGCTTTTCAGTGGACATCTCTTGATAGCATGGCACTCTGTCATTAATGACTAGATGAAGTAATCTGACATTTACAATTCACAAATAAAATTGTGTTGATGATTAATGGCCGTGCAGAAAGATACAATCTATCCCTCTCCTGTGCCAATCTATGGATATGACTACCAGAACTAAAATAATTTTTAATGCAGAATTTCATATTTATAATTTTAAGAATTTTGCTGACAAAAACATTACTATACTTTTCTCTACAATTTTCAAAGCAGGGCACTTCTGGTGATGAAAGTGAAAAGATGCTGATGGAGTCTGAGGATGCAGAAGATGAAAACACTTGGTTGAAGAAAAAATATTGAATTAGAATTAAAGCCAAAAATTGCTTAAATATAGTTGCGAAACATTTCACCAACATCTTTCTAAGCATCTAGGCCTCCATCCAACAAAACTCAGAACCATCTGCTTGATTTCTGTCAAATGTTATATCACTGAAAGCTGTGTATAAGTCAGTCCATGAGGTTAAGTGTGTGCTTAAGTGTTTTACTTGCAAGGTTATAGGGTCTTTTCAGATATGGAATGGAATTGCATCACTGATATCCTATAGAATGTAATCCTGGGAATTGCCTGCTAGGTTGGAAGCTGCACTTATTCATGGGATTGTGATAGTATTGCCTTGACAGCATTCAGGAATGTATTTGACATAAACTTCTGTATAGAAGTAATTTCCTAGCGGAACACAGGTGCCTCTGAATTTCAGAGCTGAGTTCTGGAGCTTTTTCTCCATGGATGGCCATGAAGTACATTTAGCCATGTAATGATTCCAAGCAGCTTTCTAACTGCTGCACTTTGCAAGTCAGATTATACCTGATCTGAAAAAGTAAAAAGCCATTGTTTTACTTCAGGTCATTAGGGCTCTAATTGGCCATTACCTAACCAGAAATGTATATCCATTATTACTGTTATAAATCTTTCCTCTATTTTTGCTTTTCTTTTTAACCAACTGGAAACAAGAGAAAATCTAGCTAGAACTGGATATCTACTTCATATTTTTTTGCATTTCTAAATGATTTGGTGCCCAGTCTGGAGATGGTATTTCCTTGAGCACTTAAAGTGTTACTTATGTTTAGTTTTGAAATGTTTGCATCCGGACAGTTGAGTTATATTCACTAAGAAAAGACTTGGAGTAGATATTCAATTTTCTGTATGTTGTTGTGAGCAGTCAGTCATTAAAGATGGTGTGATAGCCAAAGCCAAAACCCTGAATCTGGAAACATTTGGATTTTATCATCCTGTTAAAGGAGGAGGGTATATTTGAGAAAGATGGATGCCAATAAAAACAACGAATCTCTGGCAAGAGAACTATTTGTAAAATAGTTTCCTTGGAAACCACTTTATACTTCATGCATGCTATCTTTGAGATAACAGCTTTTTCTTATCAAAACACACATGTGGCAGGAAATACCTGTTTGTATTTTCTCCCTTTGTTTCAGGGAGAAAGAAAGATTACAAGAAATTGATAAATTCAGGATATTTTCCCTTTCTTCTGACCTATGTTTTCTGTTACAATTATTTTCCATCCCAAAGGGCAATACAAGAAGGTTTGTGTATGTCAGTCCTGCAGCTTAGCTCATGGTACTGATAATCCTGAAATATCTAATTTTAGATATCTAAAATTATTAATAGTTTTATAATTTTGTCCCAAAGGCTAATACAAGTTTTATTTTCAGATGATGACAACTAATAATCAACTTTGATGTCCTCAAACTTGCTCATGGATTTCCTTTGAGCCCCAGGAAATACATGTATTAAGTTTAGTGAATAGTGGACCCTGAAAAACAAAGAAATCTTTCCACAGAAAATGGAGGCAGAAACATATTCGGGTACCTTTTCTTTTATGCAGAGTCACTTGAATGAACTATAATATTTGTGAAGATTTGAACATGTATGCTTTAGAAGCCAGGCATACAACATTATTTTGGCCTCAAATTTTTACAGTAAACATGATTTTAAGTCAGAAATTACATTATAGCTGCTGCCCTACCTTCTTGTACCTGTGCAAATCCGAAGGATTTGTGAACTATGAAGAAGAATGAATTCAAAAAATTACCTCCAGTGAAAGCTCCTGCAGATTCCTAAAATAGAAGTTGGCTCTAATCTTATGGTGGGATCCTAATCATCTTCCAGAGTTCTGGGATGGTTATTGTCTGTGTACTTCTAGAGTGTACTATTAGACTCTGAACTACCGTCATCATATTTATCCTAACAATACTTGTTTTTTTACCAAGCAGAAAATCTAGCAGTTTAAAATTTTACGGTGGGATTCATCACACCTACTTTTAGCTATCTAAATATAAAACATTTTTTCTGAGATGTCTGTACTGTTTCCACAGTAAAGGATGACAGCCAGCCATCTCCAGGGGATACTCCCCAGCACCTTACAGTGGTTGTGTAGAGGAACCTTGATAAGTCCCTCTCACACTCTTTCTTTCCTTTGATGGTGATTGGCTTGATGACTCAGTTGTTCTACATAACAAAGCTTGAGACCTGAAATATTTATTCCTCAAGACAGGTTCCAGGGAACAGAGTGATGGCCATGACCTCTCACACTGTGTAGCAGAGATCCTCCTTTTATAAAAAAAAAAATCATTCCAAAAGAAAAGCCAAACAAAACAATAGGACATTTCTCTTCAATGATGTACCCAGAAATTATTTTTTGCTACGGAAATCAAATATTCACTATTAAAATATTCATATTGAAAAACAGTTCTGTTTTGGTTTAATAACTTTGTCTAGTCTCAGAAATTGTCAGATATTTTCCATTGCCTATTCACAATAATTAATGATAATTTAGTTATTCAAATTTTGCTGGGTGTCTAAAAAAGGGAAAGCTTCCAACTGAGTGAAAATTAAGCTAGTCAATACATGTAAACCAAATTATAATTACTGCATTTGAAGCAGGTGAGGGTTTTTATTCTGAGTCTTTTTGTCTAGTGAACCACCAGACAATAAGCATAAAATATTATAGCCAATTTTAATTATTGAAATATAGGTGCATTGCAGTCTTTATTAGAAGTAAAACCAAAAATCTGCTTACTTATGTGTCAGTGAGAGAGCATCACTAATCTTGCTGAAAAATAGAAATGGCATTGTGTGATTTAATTGGCCTCTTTAAGTCATTTCTGTTTACAACCCCTAAATTTCTGGTGATGCCTTTTCTATATTTTTTGCTTCCTTAGTCCTATTTCATATGTTAAAAAAAAAAAAAAGAAAATAAAAACAAGAGGAAAAACAGCAATTTGGTGCAACTCTGAGTCATGTAGATACAAAACATAGCATGGTAGCCTACTGTTATTGTCTAAAATTTAGAGAAACTTGCTACTGCTGGAAAAATTGATTATGCAAATACCAGTGACTCATGCTGACCTGTCTTTTCTTTGGCTTTATGGCTTTGCAGCTTCTTGCTTTGCCTTGGTAAAGATAATCAATTAATTCAGTCTGGATTATATGGTTTTAATACAAGCATTTTCACTAGGTGTGAAGTTTGTGGACTTAACTATAAACTTTATATTGGTTGTAGGGAGAGTTGTACAAAACTGGATTTGGCAGAGAGTGAGTCCAATCACAGAATCTTTCACACAAAAGTGCTCTTTTTGTTTTTGCTTCTCTGAAGAGCTGTAGTTTCTAGTGGTATAAGTTGCTGTTAATTGCCTTTGTATGCTTTCTTAATCTAGATATGGCTCATTAGAGGCACAATCCTGTATCTACTGGAGAAATTTGAAGATTTTTCTGTTTAAGTCTTCAGGAACAGAATCAAGCCTTAAATAAAACACTCTGGTCTCTCAGTAAATTTTATGAATTATCCTTGGAAAAATGTACTTCTAGTTCTAATTTGTTTTAATGATAAAAAGACTATTTATCTGTTTATGTTATTAATTAATTTATTTTTATTTTTAGGGCTTTTCCTATCTGAATGTTGGCACCATGTAGCAGGGCCTGAATTAAAGTCTTCAGTTTAACCAAGAAGGCTCAGCCCCTTTGCAGTCACTGGGGAGGGGAAGGCACCCTCACAAAGGAATTCACATCTTAGATGTCTAGAGATGCTCTCTCTTCACTGACCTTAAGGTGAACATGCATTCCTAAAAAATATTGGGATTTGAATAGCATGTGATTAATTGGAATGTTACCAGAGCCATAATGTGACTGTAAAGATTGGAATGAATGCTTCTCTGTACCAATTTGGAAAGAACTATATAAGATTTTATGCCTTACTGTTGCAACTTAAGGAAGCCATAGAAATCCCAGTCTCTAATATTTGGCATCTCTAATTTCTTTGACTTCAGTAAGGATAAATGGGAGTATCAGGATAGTGCTTATTCTCTTTTGTTCTCAGAAACATTCCAGATTTAACATCCATTGCATGATAATTTAGAAAAATATTTGTGCACATGTTTCTTTGTGTTCCTTTGGCTTCAGCATGACACAGGACTATCTTGGGTTTAAGTATTTAAATATGCTTCTGAATATAGTCCATACTTCTTTTATACCTTTAGGTGGAGTTAAAAAGCTTGAAGAACGATGTTAGTTCCAAATAGTCAAGAATTAAGATATTTTGTGAAATACATTCTTTTTAGAATTAAATGAAAGCCTTAAAATGTAGTAATAAAAAGAGGAAGGAAATGAACTTCAGTAATTAGACCCTGGTGGGTGTTTCTGCACTGCCTAATTTTTTCCTGCTGTCCTGTTAGTTACTGAACTGTTTATGCAAATTGAGAGTGCTCCAGACAGGGAATGTGAGAAGAGCTCCCTTTATAGCTTGAAGATTAAGGCACTCATCTGAGCTGTAGGTAATCCTTTTTGAAGTTCCTGCTGTCAGCAAGAGTTCTCTGCATACCATACTCATTTTGACCATAAATTTTATCTTTGCTTGTTTTTCTTTTCCTAAGGGAATTTTTAGGGGGCAATAAAATAATAGCTTTGTTAATTATATTGTGTATTGGAAAAAATATAAGGTAATCCAAAATCTTGATATAAAAAACAAATAATCAAGACAGGCAACTGAACTGACTTGATGATGTAAACTCTCTGTAATATTCTGGAAATTGGTCTTCCATAGATATAGTGCTCTCATTTCTCTGAGTAGTAGGACAGCCTACTGAGTAGTAGGACAGCCTTCAGCACACCACTTTAAAAAAAGACAAGAAAAAAAATTACTAACAATTGGTAAATGCCTTGCACTGCTGCATTATTGCCTGTAACATTGTGAAAGCAACAAATTCACATCCAGGATAAATGAGATAGATAAACCCATAGAGTGCACCCTCCAAAAAGCATTTTAGCTCATCATTAATAAAGAGAAAAGTGCCTAAATACTTTAAAGGGACACTTGAAATTTATATAGTTTATACTTAAAAAATTCAGAAACACCCAAATTGTATGAAAATAACAGGTCTGGAGGTTAAAAAAATGCACAAAAATCTTCAGTATAATTCTCAGTCAGATAAGATTTCTTTTGAAAGAAAACTTAAGTTAAAAAAAAAGCAAAATTAAGGAGAGTAACAATTTCATTTGAGAATATAAGCAAAATCAACACAAGGAACAAAAGAGGCATGGGGAAAAGAAAATGTTAGGGATTTAAATGTCAGCTTCTGCTCTGTCAAATCCTGATCATAGTTTAAGATTCAGATAGCAAGAATATGTGCTTTCCAGCCTGCAGTGGCTAAGAACTTTACTGTATGCTATATTTATATAGGCTGCAACAATTTGATTTGAGTTTGTTTCCAAGGAGATATTTCTTTTTTCACTTTATTGCTATTTTGTTACTTATTTTAAAACTTAGTGTTTTAACCAGTATCTCCTTCCTGAGAGATAACAAAAGTTCTGGTCTCTCTTCATTGTGAACTTTTAAATATGCTTCAGTGTTAAATGAATTTCATTCATGGTAAAATTCCAAAGCATATGTAACTTCAGTTGTTAGGTTCTTCCATCTTCTTTAACAAATTCCCTGCTCTCAATTTCAGTTTTTCCTCATATGCATTTAGTGTTTGAGCGTCTGTCAGCATCAATGGTCTCTGTGCAAGATGGTCAACCTATCTTGGGCCTATCCAGCATGTCAGAGATAGCAGATCTACCTATCTTATTGACATTCCTTATGGATATCTACCCCAAGTTTTGTGTGGTCAAAAGAGAGCTTTTAATTTTGTCCCAGAGTGCTTCTGCTCCATCTGTTGTTTTGGCATCTGAGGACTACATCATCATGTGTCCTATCAGTCAGGTGTGTACCTTGGGCATTAGCTTCAACTCAGATGTGTAAGTTCTTCTACCTGGGATATGGCAACATAGTTCAGATTTTTTTCCCCCATGGCTTTCAAGAATATGACTGAAACTGTCTTCCAGGCTCTTGTGCATTAATTAGAGTGAGATGCTTTTGCTGACTGAGAGACATGACCTTGCCTCAGCCATGCCGATGCTGAATTCTCCTCCCATAAAAGTTATTGCTTTGGTTTGTGTCTTGAAGTTATCATGTCTCTTTCAGTTCCCTTGATGGTTGCTCACTCTTGCTGGCTTTATCTTAAAGAAACTTTATGGACAGTTTTTTTTGTTTTTGTTTTTTGGGTTTTTTTTTGTTTTGTTTTGTTTTGTTTTGTTTTTTATTAAATTTTTGACTCCTACCTCTGGCTGATATCTACTGTCACTGATCCAAAATGTTGATTCATTAATTAAAGCTAAGCAATATTTTGTGACTATTTCCTATGCTTTCCTTTGTATTTGGGAGAAACTATCTGTAAAAATGTACAGAGCATTTTGTTCCTCTGCATCATACCACTCAACACAAAGCATATTTCCTATGCTGCTAAAGCTGTTTTGTTAATGTTTCCCTCCACCATGCTTGCTGTATATTCTTACAGCTTGTGTGTATATCTATATCTATATCCATCTATCTATCTATCTATCTATCTATCTATCTATCTATCTATCTATCTATCTAATCTATCCATAGTTATCTGGTTTTTATTGCCTTTTACATGGATTGCATAGTTTTTGTGTAGCAACCATCTTTGTTGTAGAATCCTAGAAATCCTATATTGCAGTAAGACAAAAACATTTATACATAAATTGCTGTTAAAGATGAACCTAATCTAGAACACATGCTGCTATAATCAGGTTAAAAGTGCTGCTTGTCTTTACAGTGTGTTTTTCTAAATCAGTGCCAGCTACTCTGCATGCCATCAAAATAAAATATCTTTCTGAGCAAGCTGAGCTCTAAATGAGCTCTAAAACAACGTCTCCTACTTAAGAACAGCCAATTCAAAATAGTGATACAAAGGAGCACATACATATGCTATTTATTTGCTGGTGTTACTGTGAATGCAAAAAAATGCTGCATTTTGTGGTGAAGAAATATAGGCATTTTACAGAAGTAATTTTCAAATTGTCTTTCAAATTGTATTTTTTATAATGGATTATAGCTTCATCTGAAAGGGGCATACAAAATCTTTTGACAGGAAAGGAGATCATACCAGACTCTTATCCTGTTTTGCTGAAGTGAAACTTAGTCAGATTTGGTTACTTGTACAGCAGCAGACTCCAGGAGATTCTATGCATTTACTCATTCTCCCAGCTGGTGGAATGTCCTTCATTTTCTTCCTCTTCTGCTCCCATCATTGCCTTTTTTCTCTTAGTACACTCATGACCAGACCAAATGGCAACTGTGAACAATAACTAGAGGGAATGTGTCCAAGTATTTAAAGCTGGGGCTGACAGAAAACTGCTTCTAATTTATCTATTTTTAACTTGAGTTAAATAAAATATTAGGATAGATGTGACCAGTTTCATTGCCATATATGTGAAATTATATTGCAGTGTTTTCAATTAAGTTTTGGAGTTCCATAGGTATTCATGTTTTACATAAATCACACATTACATATATTATTTTCTGTGCACCTACATGCTTGACATCTGTGCCCTACAATCTCAGGGACAGTTCTCTGTGCGTTTCTCTACCAAGCACCTTTCATTTGACATGTTTTTAAGGGAGTTTTGTCCTCATGTGGCTGTGTCCCCTTTTAACTTGCATCTACCATGGATCACTGCTCCTTGGTTTGTACTCAAACAGTTCACCATTTTTTAGTCCATTCACCTCCAGACAACTTGAATATATTGCCTGTTTCTGTCATGTGAGTTTTCTCTTTTCCACTTCTATTGTACAATATTTCACACAACTAACGGTGACATTTCTGACATTTCTGTGACACTGCTGACATTTCTAATGACTTCTTCCTACCTGGATCAAAGAGCATAGTCCTGTTTTGTGGCCTGTGACTTATCAGGTGCTTTAACACCCCTGATCATTACTGCTGTCTTGATTTCATTGGTTTTCTTGATTGCATTCTGTTTTGTCAGCTTTTGCAACTCCATCACCTCCAATGTCTCTTATTGTTGCTTGAAGTGACCATTGGGGTGACCTCCAATACTGTCATGTCAGTCTCCTCAGGTCCATTCAGAATGTTAATGGACAGTCTCTTTGCTTCCATGTAAGACTTGAGCCTGCTGGAAAATAGTGCAAATACCTTCCAACGTCAGCTACAACTTGAGAACAAATAAACTCAGTCATCTTCAAATCTTTTGAGAAAAAGTTGTGCCACGGTATTATTTGCATTCTCAGTTTTGTTAAATCCAAACGAGAAGAGGACAAGCATTCCTTTTAAGATTTCTACCTTCTTGCTGTGAGCGGGATTAAAAATGAAGATGGGATGGGAAAATTTCATTCAGTTCAAACAAGAATCATATTTCTTTTTATTTCAAGCTTTCAACACCATCACAAAACATACAAAATATTTGTACAAGAGTGAATGTTCCAAGCTCCCCAATAAAGCACCACAGCAAGGCAAACTGAGCAAGATGACAACAGCTCATTCCTTTCTGCTTGTGATACACTTGCAATGTGTTATCATCTTTTAGAAAGTACCCTCTCTGGGATACAGGATTTTTGTGTTCCTGTGACTTCCAGGACAGCTGGGTTATAACTAGTATTGTGAAAGATAGATAAAATAAACATATAGAGATATAAAATAAACATATAGACTTTGTGTGCAGTATGCTTTTAGAACAATAATATCTACTGTCCCAAGAAACCCAGAGTAACACTGTCTCTGTAATCCTGGTCCAGCACTCTCATTTCAGCTCTCCCATCTCCTTCACAGCAGCCTGACTTTTTCTTTCATCTCTTTTTAAGTTAGAAAGTGCAATATTAAAATGTGTTGGTTGCTATTACAGTTTTATGTATATGCAAGGTTACTACCCTGACCTCTTAGAGGACAAAACTCCAGAAATGCTTTATACAGATCCATGCATATTCAACACAACACAAACTCATGAAGGAAATAGATTAAATAATGCCTTAGAAAGCTGAGGCACTATGCATATAAATATATTCTGTTTTCCACGCTGACCTCTGACAAATAAATATGCAGCATCACCTTTTCTCAGAGGTATGCCTGTCATTAGAGTGGGGCAAATGCTTTCATGTCTGCCCGTCACAGGGGGGCCTTCATGGGGCTTCACTGGTGATTCTGAGCAGAGGGCAAGCGCTGGTGCTGTATCTGTCTTCCTCAATAAATAACGACAGTTAGTGACATGAAGCAGAAACCCAGCCTGCACAGAAAACTACTGGGGACCATGTGAGGTTGCCTGGAACTAATGCTGATCACTGGATTATTCAGAAATGATGATGAAAAGCTTGTGACATGCCTGAAAGACAAATGAATCAAAGATAAGAGCTGGAAGAAACCAACTATGTCACCTCGTCTGTAGCCAGCTGTCAGGGGAAGACTGTTTCCTGCAGAAACACAGTGAAATCACACTTGAAAACTTCCAGCCTGGATAAAAGGAGGGGCTTTTAATTTGTTTTGTGATTTTTTTTTTGTTGTTGTCGTTGGTTTATTTTTTGTTTTAAAGGGAGATGTTGGTCAAAATGTGCACTTTATGAAGCATACAGCTCAATACAGATTTAGCCTCACCCTCATGAATAAAAAATTGCCTGTACATTTTAACAATTTTATAAATTAAGATGATATATCTTTCTTTTTCTTTTTATGTTCTTCACTTTTTATGTGTTTATTGTATTGTTTTATGTAAGTATTTTGAAAAAGCCAAATATAATATCTAGTTTAACTCAGGAATTTCCATGCAGAATTTAAGGTATATTGTACTATTTATTGTACAGATGAAGAAACATTTATGCTTGGTACAAATATAAACAGTGACAGTGATGGACTGATGAAGGGAAGCAGGAATTTGTACTTGACAGGGGGAAAAATCCTGCTTCAAGTGTTATTGCTGGACAACAATTTCACAAAACTCTTAGTTCTGATCTTTACTCATAAAAATGTTTACCAAGTTATCCTTCTGTCTCCAGCTCCTAGTTACATGCATGAGGACCAGCATCCTATTATCTCTCCACTTCTTTCCTCCTACAGTCTTTTCTCTCCAGGAGAACCTCATATAAATTGCTACAAGCTCATCTAAAGTGCCTTGTTGATTTTCCTTAACCTGTGGTTGCATGAATTCACAAACTAACACTTTCTGAGGGTTACAGGAGTGTGGCTTTTCCACAGAGTGTTAATGGTGTTTAGGCTTTTTCATGCAGCTCTTCTGTATTTCTGCTCACCCAGTCAAGATGGGAAATTAGGAGCTGCCAGTCTAAGAAACTGCCACATACCACAGGTTGCAAGGCATTGGAATTGGCAGTTATGGCAGAAAAATTAACAGAGGACTTTCATGTTAGTGGCTAATTCTCAAATGGATCAGGTCTAATGTAAGGTGATTCATAATTATGGATCCGTGACTAGAAGAGTCTTTGTGTATATTTAACTTTGAGTGTTATTTAAAGTCTCTGCTAGATAAAGACCAAACTGGATTTTTACCTTTATGTGTTTATTTTACAAGTTTACTGCTCTGAGACAGAAGTAATATGGATTTCTTACTTAATTAGAAATAAAAGCCCTAAATCTGAACTTTCTCCATGAAGAGGATTTTCAGAATCTCCTTAGTTTACAGACTAGATAGGTAAAGATAATTTCAGAGATCCGGCAGATAGCAAATATAGTTTTACAAAAAATTGGAGAAAATGCAATTGCTTCCTCTATGTACAAACATTAGTGTAAAAAGTTCCACTGAAACAAAATATCCGTACATTATTTTTTCAACCAAATCAGCATTAGTACATTTTTTTCTCTGACTAACTTGTTCTTTTCTGCCTCAACTCTCCAGCAAGTTGTAATGGGTATTATTTACATCAATGGGACAGGTGAAGCATGAGGCTTTGGTCTTTGCTTCATTCATTTCTAAGCATCAGTGCTTTAAAATAAAAACTGATAAATTGGAGGCAGTTCAGGGAAGAGCAGCAAAAATGATCGAGGTAGTCAGTAAGGATTGACTTATGAAGAAAGATCTAAGTAACTAAATGAGTTTGTCTTGGCACAGGAGATGGGATGACACACCACAGCAATGGCATGATGCAGGTGAGAGAAATTTCGTAGTACAGCAGGCAGACTGGTAACTAGGAGTAATGGGATGGAGTTGCAAGAGTAATTCTTTTCACTGAATCTTTGTGCAAATATCCTGACAGGGAGATGTATTGGACTGTGGAATTGTGTCCCAAGGGGTGCAGTTGAAGCCCTGCCACTTGAGTCATTTGATGCTAGAGATGACAAAATACTCACAAGAAAGGGGAGTACCTGGTTTTGCACTCCTCCATCACCAAGATTTCTATTTCTGTAATGCACTGCAGTGGGCTGACCTTGTCTGAGTTCCTGGTGCCTACCAAAGCCATTCTATCATGACCCTCATTAGCTGAACAGAGGAGACAAAATATCATGAAACGCTTGTGCTTAAAGATAAGGATAGGGTGAGATCACTCTCCAGTTACTGTCATGGGTAAACCAGATGATTCTGTATTAAAAATCAAAACACATTTAGATGAAAAATCTAAACTAAACCTTAAAAACTCTTTTGCCCCACCCTTCCATTCCTCCTGAGCTCAACTTCACTCCCAGTTAGGAGTTAGGTTAGGGGCTCCAGAGGCAGGCTGTGGAGCATTGCCTCTGGAGGGCCAGTGACTGTGGAGCAGGGCATAAACACACCAGAGCAAGGCCCATCTGCCCCTTTCCCCACAAACATGCACCCAAAAATGTCTTGAGACATGAATCTTTCCAGTCTCTCATGGTCTGTCTTGGCTAGTGTTGGCTCTGTCAAGTGTGAGAGAATTTTCTAGCAGCTTCTTACAGAAGCCAGCCCTGTAGTCCTCCAAATCTGTCCACACAAACCCAATGCATTTACAATTATGAATTCACTGCAGGGGAAGCTCTGCTAACAGGGGTAAGACAAATATTATTATCAACAGCAAAGAACACAGCAATATAACAGCTAAATTTGTTGGTTTTTTTCTTTAATTTTGAAAATGTTTGCATTTCCAAGTTTTACTGTGCAAAGCTCTTCTTTACATTCACACATATAAGTGTGATTGAAAGCTGTGACAAAATGCTGATTTCAGACACACAGGGGAGGAAATATAGTAATTTGAAAACACAAACAAAAAGAAAGGTAAAGAGAAAGTATGGCTCATGGGGGAAAATGACAAGTTGCAAACTCAGCCAGCTCAAATGTTTAAATCTTCTGCCACTTGCATCAAGATCCAGCTCCTGATGTGTCCCAAAAAAAGTCTGTGTAATGTTTGCTTTTCCCACACTGCTCTGGCTCTTTCACACATTCCTTGTTGGATAGTTCACAGTGCTCTCTCAACTGTTCTCTTTTCTCATTGCAGATTAAGTGTGTTATGTACTGTGTGATCTTTGATCTGCCTGAATTGAATTTTGTAGAGGTTAAAAGACAGTCAATACCTTTGTGAGCAGTTATTTCATCCAATGACTATGCAATTCATCCTAAATTTGACTGCTTCACTCCACAGAATCACAGGATTACAGAATCAACTAACTTGGCAAAGACCTCCAATATCATCAAGCCCAACTCACTATTGAACACCAACATGTCAACCACACCATGGTACTGTGTCACATCCAATATTTCCTTAAATATCTCCAAAGACAGTGACTTGGCCAACTCCGTGGACAGCACATTCCAGTACCTAATTCCCATTCTGTGAAGAAGCTATTCCAAATGTCCAACCTGAATTTCCTCTGGTACAGCTTAAGAGTATGTCTGGTTGTATGTCCTCTTATAAGAGTATGTCCTCATGTCCTACTGCCTGGGAGAAGAGATTGACTCTCATCTGGCTGCTGTCTCCTTTCAGGCATTTGTAGAGAGCAAGAAGGTCCTTACCAAGTCTCCTTTTCTCCAGGCTAAACACCCACAGCTCCTTCAGCCACTCCTCACAGGACTTGTGCTCCAGACCCTTCATGTTGTCTGGACATGCTCCAGCACCACAGTATTGTTCCAGATCTGAGAGGCCCAGAACTGGACATGGCACTCAAGGTGTGGCCTCACCAGTGCCAAGTGTAGCAGGGAGAATCGCTTTCCTAATCCTTCTGACCACACAGATACAGGCCAGAATGCCATTTGCCTTCTTGGTTGTGTGGGCACACTGCTGGATTGTGTTCAGCTGGCTGTTGAGGAGTACCTTTTCCACTGGGACACTTTCCAGCCACTGTTCCCAAGCCTTTAGAACTACCTGGAGTTATTGTGGCCAAAACATGGGACTCAGCACTTGGTATTGTTGAAGTTCACACAGCTGACCTCAGCCCACTGAACCAGCTTGTCCAGGGCCCTCTGCAGTCTTCCTGATCTCCAGAAGATCAGCACTCCTACCCAGCTTCGTTTCATCTGTAAATTTGCTAATGGTGGATGCAATCCCCTCACCCAGATCATCAGTAAAGATCTTAAACAGGACTAGGCCCAGCCCTGACCCCAGGGGTACATCACTAGTGACTGGCTGCCAACCAGATGCAGCACCATTCACCACCACTCTCTGGACCCAACCACTTCTTAACCCAGCAAAGAGTGCACCTGTCCAAACCATGGGTTGACAGCTTTTCCAGGAGGATGCTGTGGGATTTGGTGTCAAAGGCTTGATGAACTCCAGATAAACTAACTCCAAAGCCTTTCCCTCATCCACCAAGTGGGTCACCTAGTCAAGAAAGAGCAGGTTAGTTAAGCAAGACCTGCTGTCCCTAAAACCATGCTGGCTGGTTTGGATTCCTCGATTGTCCTATACATGTCATGTGGTTGGACTCAAGATGTTCTCTCCATAACATTGTTGAACACTGAGATCAGGCTGAAAGACTTGTTGACCCCTCAATTCCTCTTCCAGCCCTATTTGTGGATGGGTTTCACATGGGCCTATCTCTAGTCATCTGGGACCTCCCTGATTAGCCAGGAATGATGATAAATGATGGAGAGCAGTTTACTGAGCTCTTCCATCAGCTCCCTCAGTACCCTTGGATGAATCCCCTCTGGCCCTATAGACTTAAGTTAGTCTCAGCAGGTCACTAACTACTTTCTCCTAGATTACAGGGGTTCATTCATCTCCCTGTCCCTGTCTACCTGGTCAGCAGGCCAGTTATCCTGAGGATAACTGGTCTTATTCTTGAAGACTGAGGCAGTTCTGCTCCCTTATCCATTTTGCACAAGATTTTGCTTTTCACTCACCCCTACTTATATTGTACATGTAAAAGCAGGTATCAAAGCTTAAAGGATCCCATAGTAGTGGCAGGGATCTCAGCAGCCACCCTGAATCAGGTTTTTATTCAGGTGTTTAACCACAAATCCATAAATGCATTTGGAGCCCTGTATTCTGCTGAATTGTGTGGACTTGAGTTTCCACTGCATCTTTGAGAACCTGAGTCCAGGGCTGCATACAGATTTCCTGCAAGAAGTGCTTAGGTCTGTGAACACTACCACTGAAGAGAAAATAATTTAAATCAAGATCTTGGTTTTCAAAGGCTGACAGACTCTGGCTTGTTTTCCAGCTATTGAGCCAATTGGCCGTGAAACTTGGGTTAATAATCTGTAGAAGGCAGCCACAGGATCATCTCTCTCTCTCTCATGACTGGAAGTTGGCTAGCAATCCCTGATGACAGGTCAGTTTTTCATTACTATATTAATCATAATTGGGATAATGTTGAAGTTGGCATGTGAATAAAAGAAAGAGAAATTTATTTTGGCCATCTCTTACATCAAAATTGTAGTGGATGAATGCTACTCAAAAAAGCTTTTGAGAGGTAAAAACAGTCTTAAAATACTATGACAAATCAGTGTTTTGGTGTTTGCTTCTTGCTTCTGCACTGTTAAAAGCTGTTTTACATCCAGACAACGGAAACAGTGTCATTTGTAGTATGATTAATTAAACACATGATGTGTAAGAAGTGTAATTTTATTTTGAATAACTAGTTAGGTGAGTAATTTAGCTGTAAAGGGCATCTTGAATCTCTTGCTCATATCTAGACAAAAGAAGCAAAATCAGAGAGAAGGCTAATGAAGACTAAAACCAATGGGTTTTGAAATATACAATAAAGTAGAAAAATAATTTGAGCAAAAGTCACTAGGAGACACAGGGGAGGGGTAAAGGAGGGAAATTGTAGTGCATTCAGTATTGAAATGAACTCATCTTGAAAAGCTTTAAGAGAAAAAGGAAAGAACTTTGTGGAAACCAATTTAAGATGCTATTGTTTACAAAGGTCTCAAATTATCTTAACTTCAAATTACCTTCAAGTAGGTACATACTTCTTCCTCTCCTTTACGAGGCTGCCAAAATTCGGTATTCTAGCCTGCTTCTAACCTTCCCCACGAGGCTCATTCAAATCCTTCTTGGAAGTCTTAAGAGTGGCTGGACTGCTGAAATACTTGGCACTTTTATGAAGATGATTGAATAAGAAACCTCTACAATAAGAAAGAAATAGGTGGGGGGAGGACAGCTGTGATTTTTTTTTCATTCTTTTCCAGAAAATGTGGTGAGCCTGAGGTATGGCGTTCAAGTAGACCTAGTTTATCTTTAAAAGAACAGGTCTGTGGCACACAGAACAACACACCTCAGAAGATGTGTGTTTCTTTAGCCACTTTAAAGCAGAGATTAAATATTGTGGATGGCAAATTAACACAAACACATTTTGAGTAGTGGAATGTCTTTTGTAGGCAAAAATGGGAAGTAGAGGAAATATGTTTATGGAAAACCTGTGAATGATCTTGAAAAAAATTTTTGGAAATTAAGTTTCACTGTACTACTACGTTCTCATGCAACAACAAGTAGAAGGTCATGCAGGTTTGAGTTAAAAATGATGTAAAATCATCTTAACATGGGTGGAAATGGAATTTCCATGGTTTGATCTCCAGCTTGAAAATCAGTCGCAAAGAGATGCCCATATCGCTCATTAAAGGATATATTACTTTCTCCAGTGCTTCTGTCTTTGGTCATGGTATCTCAGAACTATCCTGGCTACCGGGACCATCAGCCAAATTCTAAAGTGGGAATATGGCAGTGAATTACTTTGGAAGCAAGATTCTTTGGTTTAGGTTCTGACCCAGAAAATGTTGGATTGTTTATATAAAATATAAAAGCATCAAGAGTTGAGTGGGCAATTAATTCCCTACCCTCTTGTTTCCCTGCAGTTCAGTCAATTGATTCCCTCTCAGAGAAAGTTATGAGCCCTGAACATGTAGCTTTACCACCCTTGTTACTAGGATTTACTAGGATTTATTTGCTCTTTCTGCTGGTTTTGGTTAGTATAGAGTTAAATTTCTTCATAGTAGCTGTCATGAGGCTGTGTTTTGGGTTTGTGTTCAAAACAATGTTGGGGAGGGAACACATCTAGGACAGCTGACCACAAGGAACTAACCAAAGGAATAGGCCAGGCAATACAGTGATATGCTCAGCATCCAAACCTGGAGGAAGGAGGAAATGGGACACAACTGTTATGATAACATTTGTCTTTCTAAGCCAGAGGTCTGATGGAGCCCTGCTGTCCTGGGAATGGCCTGCCCATGGGAAGGGATGAAAGTTATTCATTTTGCTTCGCTTGTGTGAGTGGCTTTTCTTTACCAATCAAACTGTCTTTATCACAGACCATGAATTTTCTCACTCTTACTCTTCGGATTCTCTCCCCCATCCTACTGGAGGGTAGTGAGAGAGTGACTGCACAAGGCTGAGCTGCCATCTAGGGCTTTAACCACAACAGTCTTCAAGTTTAGGAATTCTTTCACCATGCTTCTTAGGGTAGACAAAGTGTTATTTCTCTCCCTTATCTTCCTCATGTTCCAAAATATTTATGATCAGCTCAATAATTCTTGCTCTCTTTTATTTAACTGTAAGGAGTTCTGGAGATCAGTCCTTTGCTGATTAGAATGACTGAATATATTATTTAGCTTAAAGCAGGTGATTAATCAATATGGAATATTTTCTCTAGAAATTTTTATATGGGTCATGTCCTCATGAGGCAAAGTTGAAGGACATACACCACCTGGTGACACCTGAAGATACTGGTCCACCTGGAAGCAGTTCCTAATTCATGAGCCTCTGAGAAGTGCCCTGAAATGAGCAGGATAATACTGGTGTATGAAAAAATATTTTATGGCAACTTTTCTAGGCTTGATGTTGTGTAACATGCACAAATAATGCTATTCTATTACTTTCTAGAAGTTTTCTTCTACTAATTTCTTTGAAAATTTACTAAGAATTATATAAAATGAAAATTTTACTCCATTCAAGCTGTTAAAAAGTGATATGGGAACACAACAGTGCTAGAATTTTCACACTGCTATGGATGCTTGTTTTAAGTTTTCGTTAAGAAGTTGATTTTCCCACTGCCTCCAGCCAAATACTTTATTCTATGAAAAGGGAGGGAAATTCTCCTGTATTAACTTATCAGGGAGAGTTATTTGAAGTGGAATTTCTCTTACACAACTTCAGGTGTGTAAAAAATAATAATGTCTCTGACCTTCCATGAACAGGCTTCCTCTCAGAATCAATGTCATCCTCTTCAGCCACCTTGTAATTCTTAGACTTTGTCTTCTTTTTAGAGTTTTCTTCTCCCACCCTACAAATTGCCCTACTTGTGTTCCAGGACTGGCCATTAATTTGCTACACAGCAGCAACATTGTCTGCTCCAGAGCTTGCTTCACCATGTGTCATTCCACTAGAACTGAAGGCTGGATTTTTACACAGGTTTCTTACACAGAATATGCAAGTCACAAGTGCAACATGATGGTCTTGGCACCAGCCCATGTCCTAAGCATCTGAACCAAAACTCCCTTTTGGTGTACATGCTAATGGTTTTATTTTACCTTTTACATAATTATCATTCAGTTCTTACTGCATTTAGCTCATGCTACATATATGCTCTGAATGGTTTTGATAAGTTGCACAACTGATAATATTCTGTTTGAAGACCTTTTTATTTGCTGGATTATGGCTTTGCTCATTTATCTTCTAATTTTTCAACACTGACAAGCTCCCCTCTGTTTCACTTGCATAGTCATGATTAGATCGCTTT
Source organism: Taeniopygia guttata (assembly GCF_048771995.1). Lineage (NCBI taxonomy): Eukaryota > Metazoa > Chordata > Aves > Passeriformes > Estrildidae > Taeniopygia > Taeniopygia guttata. The sequence goes on from NC_133024.1 coordinate 38,908,524, forward strand.
TTTCCTGAGCCTGGGTTTTCCAGGAACAGGAATATGAAAAAAAAAAAATTAAAAAAAATGTACATATATACTTCATATATATGTATATATATGAAGTATATATATGTATATTAAATATACAGGGACACTAGAAGTTTAATTTAAACTAGGTGCTTGGTTTTAGATCTCAACAGTTATATGAATTTAATTCCAACAAGATCTCATTCTGCTTACCTTTCCATTGAGAACAGGAGGTAAAAGTAAGTCTATCTCACACAGATGAGGAGTTTTACTTGGCTATATTCCTTATTCAGCAGTTTTGGGGAATGGCTGGATGAAAGGCTGCCCAGGAGCTTGATCTCATCAGGACAGGAGTGAATAGCTAAGTATTTGCTAACTTATGGTAAGGATTAAGTCCTATTCCACACCATCTCCATTCAATGTGCACTGGTTTGTTTATGAAATATCTGAAAATAGTGCCTAGTTCATCTTAAAAATGTGATATAGTTAGTAATAAGTGCTATTAAAAATAAATATTTTTTCTAAGAAACTACAGTGCACATGTTGGGCCAGTTTGCTTTTTACTTGTCTTTCAATGCTGACAAACTCAGAGCTAAATTAGAATGGCTTTAATAAGTAGTCTTGAAATGTGTTGGAGCCTATCTAATCCATTTTGTGGAAACAATCAGGAACAAAAGAGGCTGGGTTTTGAAATGTATGGAAGAAACATATTCTGTTTTTTCTATAAATAATGAATTTTTTTGCTTTTCTTTGATGACAAGAACGTTCTAGTAATTTTTTTTTTTTGTCTTGCAGTTAAAAACAACCTCTGAAATTACAGCAAAAAAACAGCAACAAAATTATTAGTTCCGTTTTTGACTGGTTGAACAAAGAAGGTATGAAAAGAGTTTTTTATTTCCCTCTATGCCGTTAATGAAACACTAATGAAATTAATTTATGCTCTTCTAAAAACAAAGTGTTGTGTATATAACTGAATTCATTAATTTTGCAGTAGTATATTAATTTATTAATTTCATTTCATATTTGGTGTGAGTGTGTGGGTGCATATCTTTTACTAGGTGAGTTCCATCACAAAAGATTTTAATTTTAAAAAGAAGATGATGATTTAAGAAATGACAGTATCCAAATTATCTGGATGCCTCATAGTAAAGATAAAATCCATCTTGAACAAATTTTCTTATAACTTGAGGCAAATTAATTGTGAGACTCATTTAGTGGTGGTTTCATTTAATCTCACTTTTTTGTCTGAGCATTCAATCTAATCTGTTAGTCTGTGCTACCTCACTCAATGGAGACAGGCCAGTTCTACAAATTGCAGTCTAGGGTATCTGAAGTGGTTAAGAGAAACTCATGCGGAATGGTAACCCCTGGTCCTGTGCTTCTGCTGTGCCTGCACTTCATTCATCATTCACAATGTTATGTATTTAAGCTCTGATAGCCCTTTTGAGTGTTCATAAAGGGGAGTTGGTATAACTAAGTCCTATTTTGTGCCTGACTATCCCACAAACATGCTGAGCAGGCAAGCCTAGACACAGACTATCTGGAGAAAGTCTTGTTTGCCGGTCATTGCAGGTTTCTTCAGGGTTAGCTTGATTCCCTGTGACTGCCATGTGATTTTCAGTGTTCAAGACCTTGCTGTCTTCTCTCTCCTCTATCAAGCCCACAAACACTTTGTTCTATGACTTGCTATGTAAAACAAACCTGTAATGTATACAGTTGGTGATCGGACTTTCTGAATTCAGTCAGCAGATTGTGAAGTGAATCAAAGGCAGCAGTAAGTATGGAGAGCAAAAGTGGTGTTTTTCAGTTGAGCAAAAGCAGGCATCTCTAGTCTATCTGAGCTAATTACCCCAGGCTCTCTTTGTAGGCAGTGAAGACAGATTGTCCATTTTACTGTTCAATTCATCTAGTCCTGAAGGAGCCATAAAAAGTCATATGAATCTCATTTTGAATGTAACTGTCTCACTGCTGACTACACAGAGAGCTTGCGCCAATAAGCTAAGATGTGAATGTCTATACTCAATTTGTCTAGTTTGGGTCAGATATATACACTTCCAAAAACACCTGTGTAGGCAATTTCGAAAAGTCAGAGTGCAGGTCACATACCTAAAAGGGCTCCATAGGGACTCTGGATAATTAGCTTTAGGTTATGACGATGTGCTGTTGTTCTGGTTTAACACCAGTCAGCAACCAAGCCCCACACAGCTGCTCACTCCCCACCAACAGCATTGGAGAGAGAATAGGAAGGGTATAAGTGAGAAAATGAATGTGTTGACATAAAGACAGTTCAAAAGAGGGAGCAAAAACCACACACAAACAGGCAAATAATTCAGTGCTTCCCAAGGGCAGGCAGGACATCTTGAGGACAGCAGGGCTCCATCACACATAGTGGCTACTTTGGTTGAAAAAGGCCATAACTTCAAACTTCCTCCCCTTCCTCCTTCTTTTCCCCAGTTCTATATACTGAGCATGATGCCATATGGTCTGGAATAACCTTCTAGGCACTTGGGGTCACCTGTTCTGGCTGTGTTTCCTCTCAACCTCCTATGCACTCCCAACTTTCTAACTAGCATGGCAGTATGGAAATCAGAAATAGCTTTTGTTGTGTAAGCCCTGCTCAGCAATAGCAAAAACACCTCTGTAATATCAACTCTGTATTAATGACAAATCCAAAACACTGAGAAGAAAATTAACTCTACCCAAGCCCAAATCAGCACAACTTTCTTGCTCAAGTGATAGTGCAGCAAACTTCTTAGGTTTACATGAGCAACAACGTTGGTTTTTAGCTATAGCAATTTGACCACACAATCCCATGAATGGCTGTTACAGGACAGCTAAAAGGAGAGTGTCCTGTGGTAGGAAGATGTAAGGGAGGGGATTAAACAGTTAAACTGTGGTTGCCACCAAAGGTGTGTAGGGTTGAAGCCAAAGTTTAGAGACTTACCTCCTAGAGAGCTCTTCTAAGAGCTCTCTAGAAGCTAAGTCTCTAAACTGCTCCTTAGCTCTTTTCCTCCTTAGCTGCTTAGCTATGCATTCCACCTTAGCACTGCATGTAATCAGATATCTTTAAAGTTACATCTCTAACAGTTTGTTTTTGCCTTTTTTTTTTAAACAATTTATTTTTAAACCTTGTGTCAAAATAACTCTGTTTTTAAGCAGTAAATGTGCATTGCAAGGTGAGTCCTGCTGTGACCATAAAGATAAACTTCATTACCTTGATAAATAGTTCATGTCTTGGCTACTTATCAGAAGGGTGTTGGAGAGCTCTTAAGCTAGTGACCTGTGGACTAGGTGTCTTTGAATACTCTCATTTGTCTTTTCATTTTAATTTCTACATAAAATTATCTATCATCTATTCAAGGAAAACTAAGCATGGGAGAAAAGGAATATTTCAAGGAAAAATAAGCTATCTAGCTAATTGTACCTACCTTTTGAGTCAACAGTGGATTAACTCTGTAGTCCTATGGTAAAGATTGAGTTGTGCTGTGTCACTTTGGTTATGATATGTTTTATGAGCACCAGCTTGTGTAATTCAGAAAAAAAACATGTCAACATAGAGCATGCACTCTGCCAGAAAAAAGATCAACAAATAGACTCCTTTTCCTTTGAATAGGATTTACATATGTAACTGATGACTTTTTCTTTTTTAAACCAGATGTACAGTATTCAAATCAGAAATAATGTAGTGCTTCTCTATCTCCAATTTATCTGGCAGAAAGGATTGCTGATGAATATATGGGTGGGACATCACAATATTGTAGGGTTTATTTGTTCAAACTTTCATTGTGCCTTTTAATAACAATACTACATCACAAAGAAGGATACATAACATATAAGCAAACTGTGGGTAAAGAGATAAATCACGTGCCTGGTAAGTACTTTATAACCTTGGGGGCAATTTCTCAGCAGGTGTAAACTGAAGTAGGTCTTTGGAGTACATACACTTGCACAGTGCGCACTGACAGTCGGGCTCTGGGGCAGACAGGCAACACACTGTAGCAGGTTGATTTTGTGCCAAGAATATTCTTCATTTCACTTCTGCATAGAGCCTTTCTCCATTTCTGCAGGCTGTAAACAGTCTTCTGCTCCCTTTTCCCAGCTATCCAGAAATGCAATCTAAATCCTGGACAAAAATTCATACTACAGAGAAAAAGTTTAAAGAAGACAGCAGATGTGTGTAACAAACATGAATGAATGGCAACAGAGAAAAAGTTTAAAGAAGACAGCAGATGTGTGTAACAAACATGAATGAATGGCAACAGTTGCCAGAAAGTGCAGCTCTGGTTGACACTGTCCTAGGTAGGAATTGAAGTATATAGGGTAAAGAAAACCTTTGGGATGGCTTCTTTCTACCCATTATGCTTTCCGCTATTAGGAAATAGACACGAATCAGGGCATGATTTTTCTGTGTCTGATACCAAACCACTTTTCATGCACTGTGTTTCCTGTGCCAGTCATCAAATGCCAATGGCCTAGAGATTTTCTTAGAAAGGTTTGAGTCCTGAATACCCATGCCATTGTCAAGTGAAGTACTCTCAAGGAAAATCTATATTCTTCCATACAGGGATCTCAGAATGAATATTTGCGATATAGGCAATGCAGACATCTAAAAGAGAGAGAATTAGTTCTGTGCCTAGTCTCTGCTTTTTTAGTCATATACCTGCACAAATCATCTGTGAGTATCTTCACAAAATTTTCATGAGATAAACCTATCAAAGACAGGTCTGCACCTCTATCTCTTTCTCTGTGAGTGGCAATTTGCTGAGAAAACAGCTCAAGCTCCAAAGCTATACTTCTGCCTCTGGCTGCCTACCTACCTCCCAGTCACCACCTTGACATAAAAATCTCCTTAGTTTTGAGTTATCTGTGCATAACTAAATGGTATCTTAATATCCCATGTAGATTAAATCAGGAGCTGTGGGTAGATATTCAAGAGTTCAGCTGCTGAGGGTTAATGTCATATTTGCTGTCAATTCCCCCATGACTGCCCTTTTACGGTGTGACAGAAAGCATGGAGAGCAGTTAGCAGTGGTGGCACTCAGACATTGATCTTGGGTTGGTGGCACACCACAGCAGAGGATGTCTGGCCCAGCAAGTTGATTCAGCATGTTTTCTGGGTTTCAGCATGTTTTCTAAGGCTCCCTTACAGGAATGGGAAGAAATAGGTGCTCTCAAATCACAGAAACACAGGATGGTTTGAGTTGAAAGGGACCTTAGAGATCATCTAGTTCCAACACCTTCACCACAGGCAGGGAAAAAAGCACTTTGGATTATCTGTCTGGCAGCTGTGTGCTTCTACATATTTAGGAAAGCTAAGATATATTTCACTCTATTTAGTGACATAAAAAATGTTAGATTGATCTCTGAGATTCAATAGATGCACAGGGAGGTTTTCTAACCTTTTAACCTCCAAATTTCCTTAGATTTCCTGTCAATCTTGTTTAGCATTTTATTGGCAAGCTTTAATGTGACAGGCCTCATTACTATTGAACACAGGAATTAGTGGCATGAGATAGACTGAGGACTGTCATTCAAATGCAAGCACCCTTTGGGACCATAAAGAAATCATTTGGTGGAAGGGGGAAGGGGCAGAGAAAGGATGTTTAATTTTTTAGTGTGTGATTTAAAAAAAACCAAACTGCTCCTATTTCTAATGGTCTTTGTTGACAAAGAGCGCAGTAGTGGTTAAAATGTCACGAGGACTGTTTTGCAATCTGCTGCTGCAGGTTTTGCTAATTCTAACGTATTAAAGGCAACAATAGATCACATTTACTCAAAAATAGTAAAAAGATGCATCTATGTTGTGTCTGTCTGTAAAAGGCAGGCTTGCCTCACATGAAGTTTGCTGGATTCTATGATCTAGAATTTGTCGTGATCAAAGCACATTCTGCAAAGAAAGCAGAGAATGATTTTGCTTAAAAATCAGCTGCTGAAACAAACATCTAAGCATTCATTTATTTCTCATATGGCAGCATTAAAATAATTGGCAGCACTGCAGCAACTGTAACAGTAAAATGTGTTTGTGCTTCATATCACAACAGAATGATTTTAGTGAGGGCTAGCACAACTTGATTGCCAATATGGTACTGAGAGCTGTGAAACATAACCACCATACCATATTAGAGACTTAGGATTTACTCAGCTTACTACAAAATCAATAATGGGATCATTTGTAACAAAATCTATTTGCTGAGAAGGAATGTCAGTGCAGGTATTCATCACAGGAACAGGATGCAGACAGGGTACAGTGCCAAAGCCAAGGATACAAATGAAGGTCTTTTACAGCACACTGGCTTATAGCTGACAGTTTCAGAAATCTTGAAGACTAGAAGGATATTAATGGGACTAAGCGGATGGGAAAACATAATAGAATATAAACATCCACAAAACCATTGAATTATTTTTGGTCTCACATTTCCAAAGACTAGCCAAAATTATCATCCCCTGTCATCTCAATGTTTGTTGGCTTCTCTCATGATTACTGTTTTCAAAGCAACTGAAGCTGTTGTAAGTAAAACCCTTCAGTTTTCCTTCTGAAATATGTTATGACCCATGACAGAAATGGAGTTTTGTATCTTTTTGTAGTTCATTAAACTTTTCACTTGTATTTGTCCTTTTTTTGCCCTAACTGTGCCTTGGCTCATAGTCATCACAAATTAAAATGTTAGGCTGAAAGTTTTAGTGTTTAAAACACGGCTGTGCTTTCCAAGGGAAGAGTGATATGGTTATGTCACCCATATAACTTATTTTGGTAGAACTAGCAGTGTTTTTGAAATAACCAGATTACTGTCTTTTCAAGATGGGTGTCTCAAAATGGAAGTACCTCCATTTGGCATGTGTTCAAAAGCCTTGCTCTTCAATTGTCCTCTGTAAGGGATGGATCTTCTTTGAAACATAGGTCTTTATCTTATATGAGGACTTACCTAAAATAAAGGGTTCTTTTGAGTTAGAATCATTTTACTTTTTTCTTTGAATGCCCATTTTTTTAAGCATGTTCAGTGAAATCCCATATCTAGAAATGTCTAGGTGAAATGGTTGTTAACCATTCTTCATCTTGCCTGAAATTACCATTCTTATAGGAAACAGTCACCTCTGACTCTTCTGTCTTATATTTTGTATACATAAACAATTCCAGTGATACAGATTAAACAATGTCTTCAAATTATAGGGTTGCCTTCCCCTAGCTTGTGATCCTGCATGTGTGAACTGGGGAAGAAAAGGGCCTCCTTTGCTATGGTTTACTCTTTAAGGTTGTAATGTGTTGTCATAGATTCTGTCATCTCCATCAGACAAAATTGCACCATTTACCGTGTTCTGATCAGCTCTAGATCTATCTTTGGACTATGTGTCTCCTAAACTGTATGTATGAGAGCTGCATGTGATCCCGGACAACTCTTGTTAATCTGCACTTCGACACTGCTTGACTATATTCAGTGCACAACTACAGATCAAATGTAGATTTTAGTAGGAGATTTAGATATGAAATCTAACTTTGACTGTTCTATTTCTGTGTGAAGACAGAATCTGATGAGTCTAAAGAGAAGCGGCTCAACTACTCTTAGCAATCTTGATTTTAAAGACCTTAGTAGGTGGTCTAAATATTACTCAGCATAAGATCGCACCAGAACCTACAAAAAAGACAGAAGATGAAGTTCACTGTAGTTGAAAAGTTCAAAATATTTTAAAAATCTGAAACTGTTGGTCTTGGCTCAGGATCAACATTAACATTCAGAACTGACAACATAATGTTGAAATTACACAAAAGATAACAATTCAGTGCATTAGCAGAAAGTGCTACATGTTCAGAGTCTTCTGGAAAGACAGCAGGAGGAAAAGAGATTGGTGCTTATTTTCCCTGCTTTCTTAGGGAGAATTGAAATGGATAGTTGGATTTCGGCAGTTGACAAGATTGTTTTGGAGGGTGTTGCTGGAGGGACAATAGCAGAGCAGTGAACGGGTAGGATACCAGCGGATAAAGTAAGTACCCAGTTAAACTGAATCACACATCACAAAATGACTACTACAACTCCAGCACCTGCTATCTGCCATTATCACTGCAAGTTGGTTGGCATGAAAGGACAAAAGTTTTTGCAATAAATGTCTGCTACTATGAATCATCGCGATGTTTCCAAAGTGTTTTTCAGCAATGAAAAATCAACAGTGTGTTCACATCAAGAATGAGGACAAAGTCTCTAACATCTCTTTTATATAGCATTATGTGTCTGACAATAGCGACTTGAACTAGAAAATGAAAAGTGACTAAGAAGTTCTTAAATGTTTAAGGTGTGAATGGAAACAGTCAATTCAAAAGATAATGGGTGAAACAAATAATTCTACATGACTGTCTGCATAATGACAATTCTGTCGGCACAAATGAAAGAAAATGTTTAAGCTATGCTGTTATGAGAATGGATTAGAGGTTTTTATAACATGGAGTTTTTTTTGTTCCTTTGCTGTATATGATACCAAATAAATGAAACTGTGTAATGAACCAAATCTTCCACAGATTTTAGTGAGTGACTCTAATATGGTGGCAGATGGTGTAAATCAGTGCAAAATTTGTCAGTAGGTATTAACTGGAATCTATGATATTTCCAGGGACTTATATGCATGCAACCCATGAGTTTCATCTGAAATCACAAAATTTTTCTTGCGTTTGGATGAAAGCATGAACTTAATTTAGTCTCTCAGACATTTAAGTTGTCATTAGTCTTCATTCTGATTTAGGAGAAAGAGTGTGCTAACAAGTCAGTTAGAAGGAAAAGCTAGTGATTTCCAGCCACTAAAATGATTGTAATTTAGAGAAAGATCTCCTAGGACAAAAAGCTGCATAATAAGACATTTTTCCATACCTTCATTTTTAGATTAACTTGAGAGAAGAATTTGTCAGTAGGGACTCAGTGTGGAGAAGCTGCTTCTGATTGGTACATGAAGGAGTGAAGTCTAGGAAACAATTCTAAGTACAGCTAAATACTGCTTAGCACTGAGGACAACATATGATACATTTTTTATTTTTTCTTCCTTCTGTTGATCTGTCTTTAAGAACAAGTTTTCACTTTTGCAAATCATCTTGTGATTTTATGTACTGGTTATGACTTACCAAAGAAATATTTTCAATAAACATTGCACTCTTTTTCCTTGTTCCTTCACCTTAATTTTGTGTTGAAATTAAGTACTATCACACACAGTGCAGAACAGTTTAATCCTGGGAGAGCTCAAGTCTCTTGCAGGTTTACTTAGACACTCTATTTCCCAGGTGTAATGTGAGCCTTCCTCTTCCTGGTATGGATTGTAACCATTATCCCATGTCTTTTGTATTTCTAGTGTTTTGTCTGGGTCACTTTGTAGCTATCAGATACCAAGATAAGCCCTATGTTTCAAGTGCAGATTCTGAAATTAATTTAGCTCAAGAAAGAATAGTGACACTACTGAAATATTTGTCCTATCTTCTGTTCTATACTCTGCATTAAGATAAAAAATTATACGTCTTTGAATGTCTAGTGTACTAAACTGAGGATCTTCTGCTTTTAATATAAGTAAGTGATCAGGCATGTGATGAGAAAAGTTTATTGATAGAGTGAATACACAGTGAATTATTTCTTATTTCTCTCTTTCTCTTCATATTATGTACATAAAGTGCTGACATTAGGATACTAAATATATAGAGGTTGTTTTTAGCCATTAAGTAGAGACAGGATCCTCCAGACCACTGTGCATAGAGAAAAAGAAAATATGTCCTATGTATCTAGAATACATGTCTAGTGTATCTTCTTTATCATCTTGCAATCGTTTTTACTAAGTCTAAGTGATAATTTCTAGCTACCTGAAACATTTTGTGTTTGGCTGTGTTGAATTTTTTTCCCATATTTTTCTAATTCATATTTTCAAATTATGAAGGTGTCCTTCAAGGTATATACTATTCATGCTCTGACACTCAAAAGTAATCATCCTCTATGAATTTAATAAACTCTGTGCTCCACCATTGTGGTTGTAGATGAATTGATGGATGAGTAGAACTACACTCAGAACATACACTTGCAGGACCTGAGGTCCTTCTTATTCTTCCCATGGTGATACAGAATGACTGATAATCTCTATGTGCGGGGTCTTCTGGATGGTTTTATATCTAGGCTACAGCATTTCATCCACTTCTTGGAAGAGTTGAAGCGTCATCCTGTGAACTTGTTTGTCCTTAGATATTGACAGTAGAGAGAGATAGGAAGATTGCTAAGACCCCAGTAAAGACTTTTAAATTTAGTAGGGAAAATTACATCCTTTGTATCCACAGTATAATCATGGTGCTCATAAGTGTTTAAAAATAATTAGTGACAACAGAGATGAAGGAAGTTTGAGGGAAAAAACACTGAGGAGGTTTGACAGCAAACAATGTTTCATTGCTTGCTGTATCTGGAACATGCTTCAGCCAGGGCAATACACTACAAACAACTGATTTATTCATAAAATGAATAGGTCTAGCCACATACTCCTGAGTAAAAGAAGCAAGAAATGTTTCTGGTATTGTGTGTTATTATTCATAAGATTTCTTTTACTCAGTTTTTTTTAAAAAAAAGAGAAAAAGATGCTGTCCTGAAAATGAAATGTGATGAAGGATTACTCTGGAAAAACTAATTTAATGCCTACAAATTAGTGTTTGGTCTGCGAAGTAGGAAATTGAGATGATCTAATGGCTTTCTGGAGAATCTGGATAACTTAAGTTTTCAGGCATGAAGGCCTTGACTTTATACTGCCTCTTTTGGTGGGATCAACTATGGCTGCAGATTAACATCACCCCTCTATTCTGGTGCTGGTCAGATATAAGCTGTGCCTCAATTACATCTTGTCCTACCCTTCTTACTCTTATATTCCCTATATGAAGAATTGAGGATTTCCATTTTTCCAAGAAGACTAAGGTCAGTGAGGAGCTAAGGTCACTGACTGCTTTGATCTCTCCTAGATGCTTAAGGGGAGGAGATGTGCTGGAAGAACACTATGGACAAAAGTATCACAGAATGTCATTGGTCCTGCTGGTGTGGCTGTGATTATTATTGGGTGTCAGAGACCTTTAAAAATTTCAGGAGCTGCTCTAAATTTTGCTGAGAGTTGAACAATTTCTCACTCTAAGGACGGGAGGGATGGAATACACCCCCAAGTTGTTTTTGTAGTATTAGATGTCTCTGTCATATTACACCATTAATTTCGGAAAGGATTGATTGCCTTTAGTGTACTGGTCTAGTTTTTTAAGACCTTTTTCAGTTGCTATATCTTATATCTGGTTTATATAAAGGACTGAGAAACAATAAAAATAAAGTTTAATTCAAAGTTTAATTTTTGGTGTTCCTGATGCAAATTCAGAATCAACAAAAAATGTTGAGCTTTCAAAGTCACCACCACAACAAGTAGAATGTTCTCCTCATTCTTCTTCTGTTCTCTTTTAAAAGGTAGAAAGAGACAGACAGATCCATAATACATTGCACCTGCTGTGGGTCTGACTGCCTTTATTTATGAAGGTCATCCCTCATGTCCAGTTCTCTTGGAAATATCATCAGAGATATTTCTTCTTGACAAATATGCTTTAGGGGATGAATCAAATATTATTGAGCTGTCACTGCCTACAGGTAGTGTGGAAGACCTCTCCTCCCAGAGTAACTATTTTGCCTTTGGATATTTTAATAGGTTATTGTATTAAAATCCAACTCAGGTCTGTAGTTCCAAATACTGCAAAGTGAAACTGCAGTTCTCTTAGCAAATTGGACAATTTTGCCATCTTCCTTCTGTTAGGAAGTTTACAATACCTATTTAATTATTAAACTATCAAGAGAAAACTAACTTCCCTGAGACTGTCAGAAGGATTCTCATGTAGGAAAAATGGAGAATGTGAAAGCCGAGAGAGCAAGATGGAAACTTTTCATAATGCTTTTGTATCAGACATTTAGACCAAAGCTATGTGTAGAAGAGCTGGACATTGACTCTCTGAGGTTTGGAGGTTTGGCCCTGGCCTGATGGGGGAGCCTTTTGGACAGAACCTTTGATGAAAGGCATGAAATGGGTCACTCATTGCAGTTTTGCTGTGGATTCTTATCATTGTCTTTTCCTTTGATCAGCTCTGTGTCCCCCTGTGACAGCTGAATTGTACATGTTTGACAGACATAAGGGGGCTGAAGATTTTTAAGTTGGTAGTTCCTTTGAAGTGCTGAATGTCTGCAAAACTGCTGTCAGAAAGTGCCAGATCTCCTTATTAATAAGCAGATAGTCAGCTGCTATGTTTTCTGTCCCAGATTACCTCTTATGACTCTCTGGCTCCAAGTATTCCATGAAAAAGCTATTTTTATTATGCCATACATTTATTCAGCCTTCCTGGATGACTCCCAAAAATTCAACTAATAAATGGCTCATTCTTCCCTCTCCAAAAGGCTTTTATAAATCTGTGTTCCTCCTGCAAGCTTAAAACTCCAGGGGCTGAGACTTCCTGCAGAGGTCTGCATGCGAGCTTTTTCACACTGCCAGCCTTAGCCCCTGCTGCAGGAGTTAAATGCCAGTGTTGGGTTTATTAGCACAGACACTACTGAATCCCCTCATTTCCAGACAATTCAGAACACAATCTGAACCTTAGGGTTTCTGCCTCTCCGTGCTCTTGTGATTTTGAGGACCACAAAATGTCACAGTTCTGCAAAAAACCTGAAAACCTAACAGATATCATTAGTTAATACCACCTTTTTTTTGGACATGGTATTTTCATATGTTTCTTTGTAGGGAAATAATCTTTCACATGTTTCTGGGTCTCTTTTTGCACCTATCTTGCTTTCATGGAGAAAAGACTTTTTGCTTAAGGATTTTAGTCCATAACAGAGTTTGAAACCAAGACATTGAAACAATAGTGTTTATTCCTTCTTAACTTGCATGCCAAATTTCTGTACAATAATTGACCGGAACATACTGTGGAAAAATATCCATCACAAGTACCTTTTAGAAGAAGCTGATCACCATCATGAACATTTATACAATTTCTATTTTTCTCAATATTAGAAATTTAGCCAGAACTTCTCAAAAAAAAAAAAAAAAAAAAATTGAAGGTGACAAATAATAGGTTTTAAAGATGCTTACTTACTGATGCTTACTTACATACATTCTATGTGTGTGTCTATAAGGGTATATTTATGGAGGTTTTATTACAGATATATATATGTATATATATATATATATATATATATATATATATATATATGTATATAAAAAGACTTTGAAAATTAGATAAAAGGCATTTCCTTCTATATATAATAATAAACAAGGTCCTACCTCTAAATGGCCTTGACAACCAGATGAAAAGTTATCTGACTTCGCCTGGCATTTCACCTTTCTTCCTATGCTTTCAGGAAGCCTGTTTAGCTGTTCCTACCCAGCTTCCACAGGTTTAGCTATGTGTGTTCTTTGCTTGTGGCTCATGTAAGAACTTCAGCACCTGTTTTGCACCTTTGTGACAGCAGCCACCGTACCCTGTACAGCAGCAGTTCGATACAGGTCAGTCTAGAGTAAGGATATTTTTTTATAAGAGCATATGATCTGTACTTAAAACAAATTAAATTTTTCTGGTCTTTTTTACTGCATGGAGTAGGCATAAGGAAACTGTTGTTTGTCTGCTTCATTAGCCATTGCTTGCCAACTAAGCGACTATTAAAATAAAACCTGTATTCACCCCATGCAGTTACAGCAGTGGTATGAACTGTGAATAGACAACAGAGCAGATGTTGGAAGGTCATTGTAGAACCAGAAATTATGTATCTTTAGATTTAACATCTATCTTCCTGACTCCCGGGAATTTGATTCCCCCTTGATTATTAAACAAAAAAAGAGCATTTGTTTTGGGCAAGCCTTTTGTTTGGTGCTTATGCAGTGTATAGCACAACAGAGTGCTGGGCCTTCAAAAAAGCAATGATTGATGATAGTTCCATCTCCATGCCTGTAATGGGTTTAAGCAGTAATTGCTGCATCAATGCCAAAAGATTTACAAAGGTCAAAATCAAGAGGGAGAGAAGACCCCTGTCCCTGTCCCTGCCACCAGAAGAGTAATTGTTATCAGTAGCTCCAATAATGGCAAAAATGCTGAGCTTGCTTTGTGGTTCTGCCTTAAAAACTTGATTATGTTTCCCTGGTTTGAAAACCTCCCCAGCAGGCTTTGCATGCTGATGACAGTAATTTTTCTTCCCACTTGATGTTGACCATTGCAGTTGTCCTTGAAACACCCCCCTCCCACCCTCAATCTCATTATAGTTTCAGCAGTGCTCTAGCTGAACAACAAAAGGGGATCAGTGTGGATGCCTCCTCTGATACTCCAGCAGTGGTGGATAGCAGAGAGTGGTGCAGTGGGAGAACAATTGTTCTTGGTTAGACCTTACTCTGGGATCATGAAAAGGCAGAGACACTGTGTTGGTTTGGAGAGAAAGACACTTGAAGATGATTTGTAGGCATGGAAGTGGCTGTCAGGGATGCTGGCAGTGCTATGATACCTCGTAGTTCAGTCTTGGGCTCTGCCACAGATGTTTTGGTCAGCCATGAAACAGCCATGTGCAGGGAATATGTTAGAGGCTGAGAGAGATAAGGAATATGTTGATACTTCTGCCCTCTTCATGTTTGTGGCTTGCCATGAGCTCTGGTGCCACTGTGAACTTCACAATGTCTGTTTTTGACAACACAAATGTTTTGTAGAGGTGGAAAAATGTCCTCCCTCCTTCTCATTGACTGTGGCATATGTAGGAAAGAATAGGAAAGAATATCTTAGAATGCATCTAGAATGGACTTGAACCTTTTCCTGACTTCCATAAATATCCAGGCAGTACAACTTACATGCTTCCAGAAAGCTACTGCTGTCTTCTGAAGTTGAGGCTGGATAATCAAGTCATCCTGATTAAATATGCACTAATTTATCAATTTTGTTGGTTAAAATACACACCTCTTAGTTTTGAAGTTTAAACTAGATGAAAATGAATTCAAGTATGAACAATATATTCTGCCAAGTCTGCTTCAGTCTAACTTAGGGCATTGTATCCTAAAAAAAAAAATTGCTTTTTTTTTTTTTCTGTTTGTGCAACATTTCAAAAGACTGAGGAAGCATAAAGCATAAAGGGATTCCCCTATGCCAGCCTCAGGCCTAGTAGACCCACAGGCTGCCTCAGATTGTGGGGGAGACCTGTGGGCAGTGTAAAATCAAGCAGAGAACAGCGGTGGGCTTTAGAGAAGACAGACATCTGGAAGGAGGTTTCCTTTCATGAAAAACACATTTCAAAAAGCTCTTGATTCCTGATAATTAAACAAATCTGAAGTTATTCCCTTACTCACTGGAGTTTAATCTCTTTTTCATCCTTCTTTCTAAAAGTCGACAGTTACAGACGGGTGGCTGCTCACTGAAACACGATGATGCTTCCACCCCCAAGGTAAAGCAATATTTGTCTGGATGCACATCCACTCACTGACTTTATTATACAAGTCGTCCTAGTGTAACTAAGGCAATTGGGTTACACAGTGCATATCCTTGGACAATCAAACTACTTTAAAACTATGTTTGTATTGACTTGAAAAGGTTAGTTTCAGCTCACTGGGTAAAAGCGTAGCTTTAACTACTGTGAGTAACTCTCTATTAGATGTTCACATTCTTATAACTAGGTCAAAATTTCATTTACTTAGTTACTCTGCTGCAGTGTTTCAGGCAAAGAAAGCCCCCATAATCATTAGGCTCCATCACCACTGAGATCTCAAAACTTTGAATCAGATCAGACAATGCTTTTACTAAGTGCTTAGACCTGAACACAAACAGGATACTTTTCCTTGTGATAATATTTTCCTCCAAACATCTGGTTCTACTTCTAGTCATGTAATCTGTTTATAACTCTTAATTGTACTCTCTATAACACAGAATCATAGAATCAATCATAGAATCATAGAATCATAGAATCATAGAATCATAGAATAGTTTTTGTTGGAAGAGACCTTAAAGATCATCTATTTTCAATGCCCCTCCATGGGCATGGATGCCAGTTAGTTGCTTGAAAATCCATCCAACCTGACCTTGAAAACATCCATGGATGGGGTATCTACAACTTCTCTAGGCAGCCTGTTCCAGTGTCTTGCCACCCTCACAGTAAAGAATTTCCTCCTGATATCTAATGTAAATTTGCTCTTTTTCAGCTTAAAGGCATTATCCCTTGTCCTATCACTACAAGACCTTGACAAAATTCCCTCTCCATCTTTCTTGTAGCTGCTCTTCAAGTACTGGAAGGTGCTGCAAGATCACCCTGGAGCATTTTCTTCTCCAGGCTGAACAACTCAAGCTCTCTTACCCTGTCTTCACGGGAGAGGTGCTCCAGCTGTCTGAACATTTTTGTTGCTTTCTTCTGGATGGACTCCAACAGTCCAGGAAATTCCTTAGCTGTGGGTCCCAGAGCTGCACACAGCACTCCAAATGGGGTCTCATGAGAGCAGAGGCACAGAATCATCTCCTTTGACCTGCTGGCCACAGTCCTTTTATACAGCTCGGGAAGTAGTTCGATTTTTGAGCTGCAAATGCACATTGCTGGGTTGTGTTGAGCTTCTTGTCAACCAAAACACCTAAGTCCTTCTCCTCAGGTTTGCTGTCAATTTATTCTCTACCCATTCTCTCTATTTATGTTTGGGATTACCTCAACCCAGGTGTAGGACCTTGCACTTGGCCTTGCTGAACTTCATGAATTTCACACAGACCGACTTCTCCAGTATGTCAAGATCCCTCTGGATGAAATCCCTTTCCTCCAGTGTGTCAATCATACCACACAGCCTGGTTTCACCAACAGCTTGCTAGGGGTGCACTCAATTAGATTGTTCATATCACCAACAAAGATGTTAAACAGTGCCAGTTCCCATACTGATCCCTGAGAAACTCCACCCATCACTGGTCCCTGCTTGGACACTGAGCCCTTGACCATGACTATTGGAATGTGCCCATCTGGCCATGTCATGTCAAAAAGTGGACTCCTCCACACCCCTGACAGGAGAATTGCCCACTACTGTCACCCATCTCTTTTTCTTGGTTATGCTGGTAGTTACATAGGGAGCTGATGGGGCTGCCTTGGTCAGCTCCAGCACCTCCTTTAAAGGGATGGGTATTTCCTCTTCAGTCTACAGAGCATTGATGTTGTTCCACGAAGTTATCTCTGGCATCGGGGGAAATTTGTTCTTCCTTCTGTTCCTTGGTGGTGCATGTTTCCAGTCTCCTGCACCACTGTCCCTTCTGCATTATTGCCACCCCTCCACTTGCTGTTTGTGCGGGCCCCAGCTGAAGCTGCAGTCTAAGAATGCCCACCATTCTGCCTTGAGGATCAGAGACAGTGAGTGACCTTGACCCAAGCAGATGGTCACAGGTTCCTGGTTTCAAGATTATGTGGACTTTGAATCTCAACATTTAGCCAGTGGAATGTTCCTCATTTGAAGAGGTGTTCTTCCAGCAGTCAAGAATTGCCATACCAGCCCTGGAGTGATGGACAGAGTCCATCAAATCTAATACTTGTCAAACTTTTTCTATTGTCAGATTCGTAATGTTTTTCAAATTGCAGGATTACAGAGGTCATTGTTCTACTGAAAATATTCTTCTCTGCTGCTTTTATGTATTTTCCTGTCAGTAGGACTGAATTCTTTGCTATTTGCTATTTTCTTTTACATACTTCTCCCCATAAATCCTTATATATATATATATATATATCCCCATCAAAGTGACTTGGGAACTGGCACTATGATATCACACTCTTTTCTGCACCCTATCCTGTGTTTGCTGTGGCTCCCCTTTCCCCCTTTCCATTATACTGGAAGAAAACAGATCCATTTGACTTAGGGGGTCAGTATGAAGCCCTTTGCTACAGGAAGGAAAATGGGTCAGAAAGGGAGTGCTGGGACAAAGTTGCACCAACACTGTACTATATACCAGATTATGCCATGGGAATATGCATTACTTAGCAGAAATAGCAGTGTAAGGAAGAGTTAAATAATCCTATACCCCTAGAAATGCTTCTGGGCTTTTGTCAAACACAGTGATATTATTATAGCTTTCTGTTTTAATTATCATGATACATGTTATCTTTTTTTTCAGATTAAGCTATTTCTCACTTCACAGAAAAATGATAAATGTACTAAACATAAACCTGAATTATTTATTTTTCTGAAGTTTGTTTTTTCCCAGCAAAATATATTTAAGTAAACAGTAATGTTGGTTTTTTTTCCACCAGATATTCCTTGAATTAAATCTCACATCTTTAACTAAAGTCAAATTACTTTTGCCTTTTATAACACCATTTACAAAGGGAGAATTTATCTCATCTACCTTCAGACACATAAAAATTCCATATTTATTCTAAGACGATGCTTTGATCTGCATAGATTATAAATAGAAAGAGTTAGGTACCTTTGTAATGTACTTAATATGATGAATTAACTTTACAGCTTACATTTAGGATAAATGAGGTGCATAACTTTAGAAATGGACCTATATGACACACCAACACTTGTAAGCACATAGATTAGTGTTTTTATTAGGAATATGTAATATCAGATGGAACTCTACTCATATTTCCAAAAGGCCTTCTTAAACCACCAATGTTCAATTTACTCAGGTTATTATTTCAGAACATGTGCAATCTAATGGATTTACTAGAGTGGCTCCAGACAGTATCAACATTGCAAACCAAACCTAAATCAACATACAAGGTATTTATTTTGTTCGTAACTCCACTTCAACCTGGAACTGACTTCACATTTAACCAGATAAAGCATGAAAAGCTCATGGATTTTCTGTTCACCACCTCCAACTGGCTTGACACTATAGTCAGAATGGAGAACAATTTCAAATCTATTGACAGAGAAGGCATCAGCTTTGTGCAGTCTTTTATTAAAAGTGGCATGCACTTTAATGTTAATATTTAATAGCTATAGAGCTCTGATTCGTCTCTCTATGCAATGTTTTATAATAACAGGGTATTCATGATTGCTATTTTTGTATTGATTTCATAATTTATTTTGTCTTTTTACTTAGCTCTTTAATGGTTTGACTTTTTATATTTCATTTCAGTTTTTTGAGCTTTCTTTTCAAGCCCTAAAATATGCATTTTGTCCCTGAAACACATCTTACCTTCTGTGCCTATCTTCTGCTTTTCAAACTAGAGAAATGAACAGGAGATGCATTCACCCATCTTTGGACATCGCTTTGCATATATCTATGAGTGTCCAAAGATATTCAGATTTTTGCAAACTAGGAGGTGTGCCGGGACAAATTAGTACAAAATTTCTTTCTTGTACATTTTACCCTTGCCTTTAGTTCTGTTTTTACCTGAAGACACAATATGGTAATAAATAGACCTTTAAACTAGCTCTGTATGTTTGTTTCTTTTATTCCATTTATTTAATTTCTCTCCTGTGTTTCCATGTATTTCATGGCTCTGAGTGAGTCCTATGGAACAATTCACCTTGATTTTTTTCTGATTCTTTAACTACTTCTCTGTTTTCCTTCTATTATTGTAAAGTACAGCTCTCTGAACCAGAACTGTCTAAACCAAGAATCCTACTGCTATGCTTCATATGTTTGTTTTTCTTCAAAATTTTGTAAGTATTATGTGGTGGTACTCCAACATATCGTTATAACTATGATTAGATAACAAAGCAGTATCCTTTCAGCAAAATAGTCCTTGCACACCTTTATATCAGATACAAAAGTAGATTTTTCTCATCTGAAAGGGTAATCTAATTTGTCTATGGTGTACATATAAGCTAATGTATGAGACTGGATAGGTGGCAATTAAAACATTACTTGTTTCTGATTTTTCAAAATGTGTCCTCAAATGCTGAGGACATGAGGACATGAGGACAAAATGTGTCCTCAAATGCTGTTTTTTGTTTAAACAGCTTACAATGTCCTTAATAACAGTGAACTACAATTGAAAAGAGATAACAACATCACTAGCATAAAAAAATGTAGGAAAACTTAATTTCATGCCCAGTTTTTTGACAGGTATATTTATCAAGTAAAGGTTGAGAGGTTGGTTACAGCTTTAAGAAATAATGGGAAAATAGAAATAAGATATTTTGCTTATCAGAGTGTAGTTAGAGGAAGAGGGGTGTAGGCCAGGATTTGAAATTTGAGGTGCAGAATTTCAGAGAATGATACAGGGTATAGATCACATGCATTTACATTACATCGGCCTTGTCATCTATAAGGCTTGTACCATGACTGACAAGGGCGGAAGTATTAATTTGTAAAGGTCAAGAATCTGGAGTTAATGGAGTTTGATCATGCCACTCATCGAAGGTACAGAATTGAAATATTTAAATTATGTAATAGTGAAGTGTAATCATATTTGAAATAGATATGAAGAAACCTAAGAACTTTGTCTTTTCCTCTTCCCCTTGACTGTAAATATTTATTATTCTTGTGTATGTCCTTGGCCCATTCATCAGACTCATGTCTCATCTAGATCATGAGAAGGATTGTTTTTTTTATTCCTTTCACATATTTTATACACACTATGTATTTTGGTCTGTTTTGCTGAAACATCATAAGTTCTCTTTCTTTCTGATTTCCCTGGATACATGAAAGAAAACCTCTTTTAGCTGTTGCTACTCTTAACACATACTTGAAAGTGTATTTGGGACAGAGGCTGAGGCACTCTAGGGGATTAGTTGAAGCAGGAGTTTACAAGATCTATTTCTTCCCTGCAATTTTATTCCTGTAATGGGAGCAGTCATCCATAGGAGCTGGGTGTGATGCCTAGCAGGGAGCTTGCTATAGGCTCTAGTCAATTTCTTTGCCGTGAGTCTTCAAAGGAGATGGACCGTGATGTTACCTGGCCTGTGATGTTTTTCCACTTTCTTCTGTTTCTTCTTCAATCACATTCTAGTCAATACTATGGGCTACAGTTGTCAAACCTTTGAGTGCTCTCTGCATATCCAAATCTCATTGCTTCTTTGGCTATATTATCCATTTAGTGAAGTGTTTTTTGAATACAGGAATCAGCATAAAAGCCAGAAGCTGCTGGAAGAAAGAGAAAACAAAAGGAGTTCTGTGCTCAGCCTGCAATATGCAAGTTAGCCTCATATTTGTAGATTTTCTTAAAAGCAATGGACAGTTTAGTTTTGCATGAATTATCATGCAGAAGTTACAAACATTTTCAGATCTTGCAGAGTGCTATGGCCTTGCTTGGGTTTTTATGGTGTTTCCCCAGACCTTTTGTATCTTGGCTAAACATGCCAAGATCTTGTACACCATGTGTGCCCTGCAATATCTCACCTCCAAATCTGTCCTTGAAAAGTGGTTTTGAACATTTCAAACCCCTATTTTGAAGACATCCTCTCTGCAGTGGACCAGACAAATGGGTGTGTGTGATTTTGTGCTACTGCTAATCTATCATGCCATGCTGAACAGAAATCTCTATCGAGATAGACACATTTAGACTTCTGAATGCAGAAGGTCAAAAGAAAATTCACATTACTTTACCTGCCCTCATATTTGTGGTTCCCCATCTTGCCACTGCTCATTTTACAAATGAATTTTTAGCAAATATTTATAACTAATAATGCTACCAAACTATTAGCAAAATAACCCAGCTAATTAAAGAAGAAACCAGGAAAGGAGTAACAAATCTTTTCTTTACCCCTGACATCTTATCTATGAGTCAACATTTTGCTTTTCTGTGCTTCTGTTTCTTTATTTGAAAAGTAAAGCTACCACGCTGTACATAGTGATTGCAAGGATAATAAACATGAAAAAGAAACCTTTTCCACATCAGGACCACAACAGTCAGGAAAGGTAAATGAGATGAGGCAAGTAATAAAAAAGTACCTTTTTTCTTTCTGGATACAATTCCAGAGGTTTTAGATGTTCAAAGACTGCAGTAATGAAGACACTAGGAACACCAAAGAGTGACAGTGTCACTGCTTCTGTTGCACTGGGTGTAGATTAGGACACAACCATAAACTGATGCTTTAAACACAAAGTTTTAAAGTAGTGGAAGTTCATACAATTAAGCCAGTGACTCACTGAATTGCATCTTTTAGAATTTCCTCAGCTTTAACACATCATGGGGTGACTTTATGTCCCACTGTTTTCGCATCCTTGTTGATATCTTGAATGAGCCAAGCATCTGTTACTCCGATGAAATCAGATATGTTCTAATATGGTTGTTTTCAATACTGCAGTTGATCTGATTATTTTTGTACTGAAAAAAAGGGAACATATTCAATTCTATTTCTTTCTTCTTTGTTACAAAGGAAAATTATTTGTTCCATTATACTCTTTTTCTTACTGCTCAATTAGATTTATCTACCAGTAACTTCTATCAAAGCTTCTCCTTATCTGATTTAGTATCTCTTAGATGAAAAATTATTAAATTGAGAAAGGAATTAATCTGAAATATATATCCATGCTCTGATGGCGCACTATTGGGGTACTAATAATGTTAGGGATTTATTTTCCACAAAACATTACATTTTCCTGATCACCCAGCCCTAATTAATCCTTGAAATCTTTTTTTAATTGTATTCTTTGACAGGATGACTTATTTTCCTGGTCCATCATGACTTCCTGCTTCTAACACCCAGTTCGTGCTTAGAAAAAAGGATCAGAATATTGTTGTGAGGTGTATGGGTATAAATTTGGAGCATTGGAATAGCTCCAAATTTACTCTCTGTAAATGGGAGGGTACTTTCTGAAAATGTGTAGAGCTCTGCTATCTTTGTAAGAATCAAGGGAGGAATGCTGCCCTTCTAATGCATTTATGTGATTCCTGATATGGGTAGACCTTCATATCATCCAATAAAGTGGTTTGTATTTTTCATTAGTAATGTATAAAGTCACTCACATCTTCAAGGGAACCAAAACAGTGCATTTTCCTGGGAGATTCCCCTTCTTCAAACTTCTATATGGCCCAACACTTTGAAGTAGCATGAAACAAGTTCTGAGATACATTGGCTCAAATAAATACTCCTGAGTCATCTGTTTTGATTCTGGTGTTTCTTGACAAAAGGTAACATAAGTTACTTTTGTAGGTTACATGTGATATATACTCATTGTTTCTCTACAGTTGAGATTAGAATTATATCTTTAAACTCCATGCCAACAGCCAGTTAATGAAGCTAGTCCATTCCACTTGCTTCTTATCTAATTGCAGCTTTCAGGCCTGTCACAGATCTGTCAGAGTCCAAAGTGTAAATCTGTAACTAGAATCACTTATGGTTTAATTGGAACTTTTCTGTAAAATAGTGTATCACTGAGCAGATAATATACAAGAAGGTTCCCTAATATAGATGTGTGCCAAGCTGTTCAATTCTGCAGTGATATTCATGTTCAGTGATGTTACGTAACCACTCCAGTTCATCCATTTTCTCCTAAAATCCATTTTGGATGTCCTATCTTCAGTTAACAGGGAATTACTTGGATCTAGGGAGAATATTTTAAAAGCTCGATCTTCTGATTTACTGGGTATATTGCACAGCATGGCCTCTAACTCTTATGGAGATATTACATTTCTAGTCACTTTGTAAGTCACAAGAAGAAAATTTTTGAGAGAAGTGGCACAAAACTGTCAGCAACAATTCTAATTGATGCGTACTACAGAGATCAAATGGAAGCTTTTTTCATTTATCCTCACAAGTTAAGGATACATTTTTTTTCTTTTGGGAGTTATTAACATTCACATAAGATACCCTAGAGACCTCTGTGAGAAGAGCTGGAAAGAAGGATTTAATCAAATTATAGATTACTTAAATAAATTTGCTTATTTACAGTGCCTGATTTGAAAGTGTTTTTCTGATGATCATAGTTAATTTTAAAGAATGTAGTTGCTTGTTAGAGAATACATACAAAAGCCTTATTATGAATTCATTTGTGCCACCCACGATTACATCCCTTTCTTCAATTTTACTTACAAACTTCTGGGAGTGTCTTTCTCCTGCAGCAGTTCAGAGATTTCTTCAGTGTAATCTGGAAGTTCCTCCTTGTTACTGTGCATTAAATTTAGTGGATTTTATTGCTTCATTTCCTTCCTTCTAATGCTTTCTCTGCTAAAAGAACATAACATGTACTACTCTATATAATCCAATAAATAAATTCAGTGTATGCCATTCCACTCTCTGGACTGACTCTGATGTCTGAATCTTGTATCTCTTGGTGGTTTAGACCATTCTCACAGCACAGCTAAAGCCAGGTCTCAACATAAACTCAGATGGGTATGAAAAATTTGTTATTAAGCATTTCCATTGTCTGGTTAAATTACAAAGCATATTTAATTAACATCAAATTGTCCATACTTAATTCAATGTATTATTTAATGCAATGTTCATCATAGATTATTTCCAACAGTGTTACACTTCTGATATTGCATCTCACAGGAAGGGGAAAAGAAAGTAAGCATTGGAGAGACATTGGTCACTTTGCTCAACACACATACTGCAGTCACAGGTGTGGGTATCCACACACTGTGGGAGATCCTTTGCACTTCAACCTTTTAAAGGGGGAAGAATTATCTGCAGAACTGTAAATAACTGAGATCAAGTTATATATATTGATACTTTTTAAGTGAGTATTGTTAAACATTTACCAATTAGCAAAATATTTATCCTCAAAATGTGTGATTTATTGATGCTATTTAGTAGATTTACTCCTTTTTTCTCCTGGTGCAGCAGCAGAAGTTTCATAATGTTTTAATTTTACAAAATGTAGTAAGATCAAACTCACACAATATTAAAGGTCATGTTGAAAAAGGCATAACATTTGATCAGGACCTAGCCATAAATGCTCTCATTATGGGAAGTTGAGGAAAACTGGTGCTCTAGGGGAAGAAATTGCAAGTTTTCTGGGATCTACACTTGTGTTTTCTCCAGAAACATGCTTTCTCAAACTTGGTTTAAAAATATCAAAATATTTTTCAGCAA
Organism: Taeniopygia guttata; assembly: GCF_048771995.1. Classification (NCBI taxonomy): domain Eukaryota; kingdom Metazoa; phylum Chordata; class Aves; order Passeriformes; family Estrildidae; genus Taeniopygia; species Taeniopygia guttata. The sequence continues at coordinate 38,933,457 of NC_133024.1, forward strand.
TGGGGTACTATCTAGAAACCAACTTGGTGAAACATCAATCCTGGTACAGTTCTGAATATGAAGCAAAGCACAATAGGCATATCTGAAAGTCCCATATCATGTTAGTGATTTAGAGAGTTGAAGGAGAGACTACAAATCATAGAAAACAAGAATCCAGTTATTCCCGAAGGAATTGGATTATAGACATAGATTCGACTTTCCTGGTCTTTTGATTCTGTGTGTCTATGTTATCTTGGTGGGAAATGATTTTGCACTTAAGGGGACAAAGGCTTGGAGGAAAGGCCATGCTCATATCCAGCTGCTAGGAAACAAAAAGTGTCTTCTTTTTCAGCATCTTTTACCATTTAATTTGTTCACCACTCAGGTGAATGGAGCACAAAGGTGACAGGATCCTTCAAGTACGTTATAGAAAGTGGGAATTGGGCAGATATGGGGCACATGCTTGTGTGCACACATGCAGGGGTGTGTTCACACCAGACTGTTTATGGCTCTTGCTTCATGCACGTGCATTTGCAGGCATAAAGAGTGCTCTGTGTTAATTTCTCATAGACTAGGGGAAGGTTCTCATGGCTGCGCCAGGTATGAGGCGGTGGTGGGCCATTTGCATGTTACTCACATTGGCCATGGACTTCTGTTTGCCAAAGTTTGATTTCTAACCTGAAGGAAGAATAAATTGAAGAGAAGAAAGAATTGAGAGCCCACCACATGTCCTATAACCATCACAAAACATTTTCTTCCTATTCTGTGTGATCAGATGCCCTGGCCCAGTGTTTTCCAACAGTCCAAAAAACCCATATGGCATAAAATATTTTTCTTCTGTTCTAAAGGCTCAGTTTGGAGCTGAAAAAATGACCTCTATGGATCCTGAATGTCTTTAGATGATGTCCCAAAGACATAAGATCAAGATAATAGTGCATTGTGTTTAAAACTTTAGGATAGGTATCAAGAAAACTAGATATAGTTTCTTTATAGTCCTGGACAAATGCCTCATGTCTGTTGTCTGTACACTGAGGGTAAAGCTGCTGTAATTCATGTCAAAATCGTTACAAGGATAAATCCATAAAGTCTCAGGATACACTGACATATATCGCCGGGGGACTATATTGATAGATAAAAGCCACTATGCTGTCAACAAATGTCTTACCAGTACGTACAAAAAATTGATGAGCTTTTCTTGCTCTGTTGGATGTTCTGAAAACCAGGTGAATTGTGACCCATCCCTGTCAGTCATTTGAATTGTAAGATGAATTTTCTAAATGAAAATCCTAGCCTGGACTGCTTATAACTACCTTAAATAAAGAGCAGGATTTGATTTATGAATTGGAATAAGTAGATATTTCCCTTGAGTAGCAAATTATGAGCCACTATGTTTATTATTGGAAGGAAACAGACCAGGAAATAGTTATGATGGTTAATGAGCTACTGATTATTATTTGTGAAGAATTCCAGACATGTTCCATGAGCCAGTCCTGCATGAGGTCTGAAACCAAAGTATTTAGTTCACCTTTTGAAGTCCAAAATCTCTTTTTTTGCTCCAGACAACATGTGGGAATATGTGCAAGAAAAAGATGAGGGTGGTATACAATATTTTTTCTTCTTTTCTATTTGTAGTGAAACTGTCAGCCAAGAAATAAAACTATCTAATCAGATATCATGTTGCATCATAGTGTCTAGCAATGAAGCTGACAAAATATCTAGTAATAATGAAGTGATGTGGCAGGTTTGGTATGTTCAATGTGTGCTTTATTAAAAAGACTCACATTAGAAAAACTACCAATGAAAGGTCATCAAAAACAACCTTTGAATTTACTAAGCCATATAATGAATTTCCATAAGATATGCAGGAAATATTGTGAAAAGCCACTTTTTGTGTTTGGGTGACTTCACAAACCCTTGAGTAGGATACCTCCAGATGTGCGGAGTGGCTTTTTCTTTCCCCTGTAAGAGGATCAAGGTGAAACATAAGGTCTGTCTGGTAGCATGCAATAGAACTGAAGTATCATTTCTTATGTCTAGAATGTCACTGGAATCAGTCTAGATGAGGCTCTCTGATTTGACTACTTGTAAATCTGAGTACACAGCAGTTCAACTTAACCAAGCTGAACTGCCTGGCAGTGAATGTAATTATTGCTAACCAATGAGCTTACCACAGCTGCGTGCTCCCAGGCTGATATACTGGATTCAGTTTGTGGTCCTTCAGTACTTGCCTACTGAGCAGAGTTAGGTGTTTAGAGACAGTCACATGTTTATACTTTCTGCTTGACCACTTTGGAAAGTAGGCTTAATTATTCTTCAATAAAGAGGTACCTTTTCCCAGACAATGCAAATATTCAAATTGTTCTACTAATAAAAGCAGAGCAAATGGCTTTCCAAAGCAGGTACTTAAATAACCACATCTTTCACTCACAAACTCACAGAGACAGACAAGACAAAGGATATGCTCAATATCTTTCTTGCTTGGTGGCCTATGAGTTACTGAATTTCTTCTTGCAGCTAACCTGGATGCAAAATTTCAGAAAAAAAAAACAACTCTGTCTTCATTGCTGACATTTATGACAGACATTTTGCCTTGGATAAATCTGTCCAGGAGCATAAGATACCTTCTTCAGCATAGGCTCTTTCCCCATTTGGTCCATCGTACTATAGCTACTTGCAAAACTGTACCCTCCTTCCTATTCATACCATTTATCCTTTGCTTACATCTATTCTGCTGCTTGCATCTGCTCTCCATTTTTTAATTATACTTGGTTGATCTCCAATGTTTGATCTTCAACAACTACTTCCAAGTTTCAAGTTTAAAGTGGGCAGGCAATTTTCTTTAAAATATATAGTTTGTGATTTGGTCCAGATATCTAGAAAAGGATTCATCCTTCCAACTTTAGATATCTACAGACTAGATATATCACTGTTTAGTCACTGGAGGAAAACTTGCACTTCATGGACAGAAACCATCTTATTTAAAGCCAGATATTTGAAACAGGTGAGGGAACTGTTTCATTCTCTCAATTTGCTGTGGCTGGACCTGGTGATCCATGAGGAGTTGGGTGAGATAAATCTTTATTAATATATACACCAAATGGACATCCTTTTCTACACTTCTGTACAAAATGCTCAGAACTCTGAGCAGAATTTTCTGCATTGAGGTGATTCATTCTGCTTCAGTGCAAAGAGCATTTAGAAAATGCCTTTGGGAAACCTGGTTCCCCAAACTTGAGAGACTCTTGAGAGCTGCAGGGTTTGTGCTCGGCTCTGTAGGAGCCTTCCTGTGGCATTGCACCATTGGAAATCCCAAAGCTTTTTGTAAGGAAAGGGAAACTCATCCCTCTACAGGATCCCTACCTTCTTGCTACTTCTAATGCTCTGACTCTGTGAGAAAACATAAATACCTGGACCTCTTCTCGCTATGTTGCTTTTTTTCCCAAAAGTCCATTTTTTTTCTTCACAGCCCTTATCTAAGGCTTGCTACAGGCAGCTGTTTCTAATGAATGCCCACTGGCTGTATGAGGGCAGATAAAGCTGTGACAAGGATGAGGAGGCAATACTGTGGTCAATCAGGAATATTTGTTCTGCACAGAGGAGTATTTGTTCTGCACAGAGGTTCTTATCCCAGCTCCCTGCCAGAGACTCTATCCCTGGGCTATATTGTAAAATAAAGATGTATTTTCTATAGAGAATAGAAATAGCTTGTTTGTTTACAGTAAATATCTGTAGGCACATGAGTTGGGCTGTAGCCTATTTTACATATGGGAGAAATAAACCACAATACAATAATTGTGGGAATGGCCAAATTTGAATCATTATTAGGAATGTCAGACAACAATCTGTACTCATCTTGTCCCAAATCTCCTCAAATGCTCAAGCCGAAATTTGCTTTGCCTCAGTACTGCTATCTCCATTGCAGACAGAGTCATAAACACACAAAATTGTATTTGCAACAGTGAGAAGGCACTTCTGTGTCCCTTCTACACACACTGTGACTTGTATAAAATTTCATTCTTTTTCTCTCTCTGAAACAGCCCTATTCCTAACCCCTGTGGCTTATCTATTCCTTAAACATTAGCCTGTTTTTCTGCAAGAGGAGTTTGAAATGCATTATTAGTTTCAACAGTGTTCAGAGACCAGATAAGACAACCAAAAAAAGTATGAAAATATTATCTAGCAGTCCTATTAGGAATAACACTGAGAAGAAGAAAAATCATGGCACAGACTTAATGTCCTGCAGCTTCAAAGTGATGTAGTCAGGCAGCTACACCAGAGATCAATGCACTGGTAATAACCCCTCAGGTTTTCCCTGGACGGCTCATGCCCTTCCAAATGCTTTAAACAGAACTATTCTCTGTGGTCTTGCAGGGCAAAGATTATCTAGAGCTTGCTGGACGCTGCTGGCTTCATGGCCATGGGGACATCGTGGCAGCAGCCAATCTGTTGCATGAGAGTAAGCTTTCATTATTAAATACTAAAAGGAAAACAAAAAGGTATGAAGAAGACAGGTCAGTTTTCCTCAGGGTAAAATATCCTCTTTTCAAGCTGCTCAGCAGATAGGAGTGAGTCAGTCACCTTGTATACGGTCATTAGGAGCATCTAACCACTTCATGCTCTGCTGGGAGACTGTAATAAGCTTCGTCTGTCAGATCTTCTCACCCCACCTGTTAGCTTAAACACTCTGCTGTGTGGGGGCCTCTTTCCTCACTCTGCAGAAAGCATTTAACCTGCTGCTGCCAGCTTGGTGGGGTGTACAGTCCCTGCCTGCAGCCTGCCCACCTGCCAGCCCCTGTCTGCTGTGCTGCCAGGCACATCCTCCCCGCATCCCTCCAAGGCTGCTAGGAGCTCACTCCCGCCCGAACAAGCAAGAGGCTGCAAGAGCACAGTCGAGATCTCACCTCTTTTCTCACTTGTCTACTGACCTCATTTCACACATCTGATTCCCTTTCTCCAGCTGTTTTTGCAGTTTGTCTCTTTTGCAGCCTCTAATTTGCTAGTCGTGTTTTCCCCATCAATACTTTGAATTTGTTACATTTACAAATGCACCACAGTTTTTACCTTTTATGTTATCATACTCTATCCTTATGTGCCTATTAGACAGATTTTTTTTTTTTAATCTTTAGTCTTTCAGATTTTAGACATCAGCTCTCTATAATTATTGTTTTACCTTTGCCATCTGGCGTGCTGGTGTTTTGTTGTTTGGTTGGGATTTTTTTCCTTCCTAACTCCTTCTCACTTTCATCCTGTTGAAATTTTCAGTGCATTGTGACATAAAACTGTGTAATAAAACACCACATTCCCTGGTTTATATCATTCAAAGAGGCATAAAGAATTTGAAAAATCAAGAGTTTCATTTCAAGAGTTCCTGATTTTGCTGAGGAGTGTAGGAGAGGGTGCTCAGGGTCTAGAAACAAATTAAAGAAATATTACAGTGTGGGATTTGTAAGTGATAAAGATTCATATTGCATGCAGGGCCTGAGTTGTACAAATGACGGCTAATTTCCTTGATATCCCAGACTCACTACTATCCTTCCCTAGCAAACCTGCTCTCATCTTCACTGACTTATTTTGTACAGCCATCTATAATTTTTCTTTTAAAAAAGGACTTCTTTCTGCCTTTCAGGATTCTTTCAGTCCTTAAAAAATAAAAAAAAATCAACTGCTTTAGGTAACTGGTAGCAGCAATGAAGGGCTGCTCCCTGTCATAATCTCTAGCTTTTTAGCATTGCAAGTAGGCAATAACTTACATCTGTGCAAAACAGTTGTCAGAAATGCTATCTAAAAATGACAGCATTTTACACTTAATTTCCTTGTGTGAAAATATGTATCAAAGGTGACAGGAAAGGGTATAAGGAATTGGGTTTTAGGTACAATGCGTAGCAGCTCCCTAAGATTCACATCTCTTCTTCTCTTGAAGATTTACATGAGGGTATGCTTCTCTATCCTTACACATCTCAAAAGTTAAATCCTTTGGTGGATTGGAAAGAATGTGTCAGGAGATTTCAACAGTGCTGTACTGAATTTATGAACAGAAATTTCCAGCAGCTGCAAAACTTTCATTCTCATTGTAGCAGCCGGGCTTTTTGATTCTGGAGAGCTGTAATGCCTTTCCCTAGGGATGAGTGGGGTGTCATCCTTGCATAAAACAAGTGAGGACAGATTTTAATGAGCCCATCATTTTGGGTTTGCTGCTAGAGCTCTCTAATCATGGGCAGAGCATGCACCACATAAAGGTTGACCAACTAGGACAGCAGTCCTGGGGAGGGACATGAAGGATTTTGGTGCTCCAGTGTAGCAATTCTGAAGAGATAAATTTTCTTCCTTAGTTTTTAATAATATGCTTTTAAACTAGGTGTGGCAAGAAATCCAAAGGACTATGGAAAGAGTTCTGAAATGGAATTGAAAGTTCACTTGAATTACTTTAACAATACCCAGCAGCAACCTCTCTTCTGCACACCTGAGTAAAATATCAGTAATACAGTTTATCTCCTCAGCAGTTACTGCATTAAACAGTGTTAGAGTATGTGCTATCATTGCTGCTTTGTGGTAGGGATAATTTATGAAGTTTATCTATGTATGAATTACACTGGAGGAACAGGCATCTGGTAGCACCAAATGTGTTTGTATGTCATGTATTCTCTAAAATGGAGAAATTGGTTCTCTTGGTAGCTTGTTGGCAAGTTGAGTACATTTTTCTAAGACCCCGTTTCAGAGCTAAACCTTTATGCTACTCTGAAGCATAAAGAAGACTTTGGCAGGACAGTATGGTCAGCTGCTGAAGGGCTGTCATATTTCAAAATTAAATATGGTTCACCAAACTAAAAGCTTTCTTGTTCAGACTCAGACATAGCAAGGTATCTCATTGGTGTTGATAAAAGCCTTAAATTTACTGGTTTTCATCACTTTAACTTCACACTTTGTGCCCTGTAAACTCCATTACTCTACCAAAGATGTACTTACTCATGCAAGAAATATTTAAGGCAATTATATAAAATTTTCCCTCTCCAGAAGAGTAGTCATAGAAATAATTCATAGCACAGCATGAATAGCAATATGTGGAAAGTTTGTTTAAGTTGAAGGAAAGTAAGAGAGGTTTATGCAAATGACATAAACATTCTGAAGAATGTGACATTTTAATTGAAAAATAATTAGAAGTCTTTTCATTATTTGAAAAGGTGAATTAATAATTTTTTTAAATGTTTTTGGAAAGATCGGTAATTAGGACAGCTTTTTAACTGTCTGCCCTTCAGTTTAATGAACACAAAATGTGCTCGCAGAAAACAAAACTAAAATATTATAATGCTGGAGTTAGAAAAGTTAGATTTAAAATTGGATTGATTTTTGTTTAGTATTTTTCAACAAAGTAGTCTTGCTACTGATGCAGTAAACTCCCTATAGGAAAAAAAGGTTCAAGCCCCATATCTACTTCAGACCTTTTGTTTGACCTCTTTGGGTCATCCTTCTTCACGAGGAAGAGGTTAACTGTCTCTTTTTTTTTTTTTTTGCTTACATTGAATTTTAGTTGTTTGTATTTATTGCACCTAGGGAAAGGCAATTCTGATGTCCATTTCATGCTCTAGATGTTCATGGAATATAAATTCTGTGTTATAAACAATTACTACTAAAACCGATTAAAAAACACATTTATGGAATTTGAGGATTTTTTTTTTTTCCAGAAGCCAAATATCTCCATTACCTCCACTTTTACTTGGAGATGAAAGGCACTGTTTCTGCAAGGGAAATTATTATTTATTTTTTTAAATCTGGTTTTAAACGTCTGTGAAAAATGAGCAAATGAGAGCCTGGATGAAATTAGATATAGTTATATTTTTGGAGGTCATATGTAAAAGCAAATAAAATTCATTCTGTAATGTTCTCCATCTTCCACAGCCTCATTCTTAGCACTTCATTATTGAAATAACTTCACATGTCAAAGGAGCGTTCCTCTCACCCTGCTTTGTCCTCAAGCTTCCCTTCATTTTTGGTGAAGTGAAAGGTCTGGTATCAAGAATACTTGCCAGTAAGCTCAGAAGTCAATATGTGAGTAGTGAAGGAAGGATTGTGCAGAGAGAAAGTGCCATAGCCAGAAAGTGCCATAGTCAGAAAGACAGACTGGGAGTATTTAGGATCAAAGATTATAATTCTAAATTTTTCACTGATCCTAAGAGACAAAATATTTACATGTTTAGGAACTTTTCCTTTGCTCCTGGGCAAATAGTATTTAATTGTGGACAGAGGATTTTGAATGGAGATGTGAACAATCTGAATAACAAAAAACCCAAATGTCTGCTCATTTGTTAGTGATTACACCCATGGACAGATTTAGGAAAATTGGAAAGCACTATTAATTATTTTTTTATTAACTTCCCTCTAATACAACAGGTATGATCAATTACCCAGGCCTGCCTAAGCAATTACCTTACCATGCTATTCTTGACATAGAGGGTTTACTGAGACCTTTGATCTTTTCTAATGATATTTTTGAAATACATTTTTGGATGACATTTTTAGAGGACTTATTGTATTTTTCTGTTTTGCAAGTGGTCTGTTCTGGATGACCCCACAATTAATAATTTGTTCAAGGACTGTAATACCTATTTTCTGGACTAATGTATGAAAAAAACTTATGACTTCTGTAAGCTAGACAGAGTTTCTGTTGACTTCCACTGAACATAGAGAGCCTCTGTATTGGCTGTGTATGCTCAAAGGAACATGAAGGCTTCCTCACTTCTGTGACCTTTCTGCATCCTATTCTGTCACTCTCTATGAGCAGATAGATTTAACCTGCCCACCACAGGGTGCTTCAGAAATGCCTTCTCTACTCATGAACTTTATTGCAAAGAATATAACTTTTAGCTGTCAATTCTTTTAATTTTACAACACTGGACAATACATTGCTTAGTGAGGATGTGCTGAATCACAGTAAAATACTTCAGGCAACTGGCAGACAAGGCTGCCCAGTTTTATTACCATTGTAGATGTTTATTTCCCACCCTTTACCTTCCAGGTCAGTAAATTTTGGTAGTGGACCATTTACACTTTCTACAGTCTATGTTATCCAAGGCTATAAACTTTACAAATGAATGGGGCAAACCTTGACTGCTGAGTTTTCTGGCTCTTGTGTTACAGTACATCCATCTTACTTACTTGCTAGCTTTCAAGAAGTCAACGAAGCATTGTGACTTAATGAGCAATATTAAAATATTCAGATTTATCCCTGTGACTGAGACTGATACCATCACGGATGCTGAGATCTGTGTTTTTGCTATCTGCAATAGCTGTGATTTCCCTGTTGTTCTGCATCTGATAGTTATTTACAGGATGGCAGTGTGTATGAGGGACCCTCAGATCATAAAGTTTACTTTTACATTATTTTGAAAAGTTTTAAGTGATTTGACTAAATACGAGTGCAGAAGTGAATTGATGCTTTTGCTTTTTTACCTCTTACACTGGCAAGGTGTGTTTGGGTGATTGTACAGATCTTAAGAAAACCTTATAATCCATTCTCAAAAACTTTGAAAATGAATTGCACAAAACAATCAAAATATTGCAAGAATTAACTGTAGATATTGCTACTTTTTTGCCAAAAAGTTACATCAGTGCTTTCAAGAACTCTAAAAGGTGGGATAAAGAGGAAAAGTCTGCCACAGACAGCAGTATTGTTTTATAATCTGTGTGGAGAGCTTTGCAACTCTGACAGAGAGAGAGAGAGGATTTAGGATCTTTTTTCCACCTGCCCCAGCCACATTTTCCTGAACAGTTCTTCACTTGCACCAGTCTGCGGAATGGTTCAAATGAATAAAAAAGACTCGATTTTCTTTGAACAAATTGCTTCTTATTTGTGGAAGGCCTTTCGATTGCATCCAATGCCTGGATTCCTGTATGCAGTCAGTGCTGGGAGCACTCCTCTCACTCCAGGTAGGTGATGACACACAGCAGCACACACTTGCTCAAGCTGTCACACTGCTCTGCTCATCAGCAGGGTGCAGGCTCCTGTCACACAGTGGCTCCAAAATCCCTGTGTGTCTATCTCATGCAAAAACTTAGAATAGTTCTTCAACTCCATAAGCCAGATTTTGGATATAATTTTTTGTCCTCTATCAAGGAGTCGAAGCAAGGGGCTAAAAGAAACTACAGGCTCTTCTCTGAACTTTTACATGGGAGTCTGGCCTTTTATGTGCTTTTTTCTTGTGCTGTGATGGTCATTTTCTAAAAAAAGTGTCAGACGGGAGGTCAGACAAGAAATGTCCTTGCACTGAGCATATAGCAAAATGATGCACTAGTAAACAAGAAGTAAATATAACAAAGGTTGGATTCCCAAACTTCAAGCGTTTGCTCTAGTGAAGAACAAAAATGCTGGCTTAGAACTGCGTGCAAATCCACATAACCCAGGCACTGACAACTAATGCAGCCAGTAGTGAATGATGATATTACACTCTTGCAGATTTGAACGCGTGATAGGTTTCCTTCAAAACTGTGTACATACCCTAGAGTTTTAGAGCTGTCTATCAATATCACTACCCAATTTTTTCTGGCTGTGATTTCAGGTTTGCTGTCTCAACTTCTGATTTCAGGCCATAGGGCAGGATTTTCAAGAAGGCTGTTGAATGTACTTCAAGGCAAGTTTAAATTTAAAATGTACATCTTCATTGCAGAATTGTAATTCTGTGCTGTCTTTCATGACAAAGGATGATGATATTTTTTCTATATATTTCAGCCCATCTAATAAGCCTTCTAGGATCCCTTTAAACTTCATAGAGGAATTTAGATAGGGCTTCATCCCTGTCCAAAAAATTTATGTATTTGTAATAGATGCATTACTTTAACAGGTGTCATTCTCTCTTCATTTAAAATATAAGGTATGATGCTGACCATCTTAGACTACATGCTTAGGTTTATGATGGGTAATGTTAGGTGAAATGAAACCAGCCATAAGCAACTGATACAAAAGGATTTCAAGTCAGTAGGGGATATTCCATAGATTGCTTAAGGTTTTGGATCATTCCCTTGGAAGAGGTCAGAAATCTGCAATGGAACTCTGCATGAAACTGTGAAGACTCCCAAAGGAAAATAAGGTTTTGTGGAGCATTGAGAATAAGGTTTGTCTTTACATCTAACCTTCACAGATTTATTTGCCATTTACCATTGCAGCTTATTTGACTTGCTTTACCAGGAGCTGCATTTGGTGTGCATGTTTTTCTCCGGACAGTTTGTTTGCCTGCTTATAGTGCTTTAGCATCCTTACAAAATCAAGTGTATCAACTCACAGAGAAAATATGCTACTAGAACATGAAGGTAACACAGAGGGAAGCTTTTTTTTTTTTGCTATTTGTTTTTTTGAGTGGCAGGGGCACATCAACATATTAGATAATATTCCATTAGACATTCCAAGATGCTTTGCCCTTTGTTTCTCTAAGCTGGAACTTACTACTGTCATGTTTTATTTCTCACTGTTATGTCACAGGTGGCAAACTCTTACAGAGGAAGCCTAATTTTTGTTATTTGATAGTACAGCATTTCCACAAGGGTTTCTTCATATGTGATGAAGGCACATCATATTATTTTCTATGAATAAAAAAACCAAACCTGAAAGAACAGTAATGGAAATACAGGGCAATTTATCTACAAATATAATAATACTTTTTCCATTGTCTAACTATAACCCTGCAACCATTTGGACACATTGTTCATTGCAACATTCCTTTGACTTCCATGTAGAGTGGCAATTCTTGTTTCACAGATGAGAAATTAAGAGCACAGACAATAATAGGAATAGCAACAGTATCAGAATTCAGATACCTAACTTAGCTAGCCAGCATCTCTAAGTTTTCAGCTTTATCCAAAAGAAAAAGATTGGGGAATTCACCAATGATGATTTAGAGGAACCTTTTCAGGCTCTTTCTCTGAGGTTTCCTTTAGGAAATTTTATCTATACACAGGTATAGATAAAGGACTGGGACATTGGCTTAGACAGCAAGGAAGAGGAGATTGTTAAATTTCATCTGGTGCTGATGCATGTCTGTTTCTTCCATATCCACCGGCTTGACTGGGTTTGCTCCTCAGTGGTGAGCCACCTCAGTAACCCTGCATAGGCTAGATAAACCCTCCAGGAGCTTCTGAGTTTCTGCTTTTGTTCCATTCCCTTCACTCATGTTCTCCTTGGCTTCTGGAAGCAGGACTTCAGCTGAACTGGAAGACCACCTAATTTTTTCAAGCTATTTTAGAGATGCATAAATAAATTTGATGGGAAAGTTAAAGGCATTGCCTCGTCTTTCCCTTTAAATGATCATAGATCTTAGTAGAACTTTTCTGATATACATTACCTACCTAATTCTTTGTTCTATGGCTCTGGTTTGTCTTTTTTAAGTTTGTTTATATGTTTGCACATACATTACAGTGTCTTGTATCCACCTTCCTATGACTTACACCACCTGGAATAAGCATAACATGTGAGAGATGTGGATTAGAGCTCTCATTTCCATATTCTATTCCATGCAGAAATAGCCCAGTGTGATAGGAAATGGGAAATGGTCTCAAACTAGCAAAGAGGGGTTTAGATTGGATATTAAAAAACATTTCTTTGCTGAAAGAGTGGTTAAGCATTGGAACAGATCCAGGGATGTGGTGGAGCCACCGTTTCTAGAAGTGTTCAAAAATAAGTAGATGTGGCACTTTGCAGCATGGTTTAGTCGACAAGGTGGTACTTGGTTGAAGGTCGAACTTGGAGATTTTGGAAGTCTTTTCCAACCTTAATGATTCTTTGATTCTGTATAGCACAAAGTTCTGTGCAAACAAAGCAGGTACCATACTTCTCCATATTGTTAAATTATCTGTACCTCAATTTAATAATCAGACCCAGGAGAGGTTCTTAAAAAAATACAATATTTAATGACGATGGGCTTTTTTATACTACATTTTGTCTCTGGACACATATTCATAACAAGAAACATCTGTAAGTAAGGTTGAATTAGGAAGATCCTTACTTTTGCAAAGTTGCTCAAATATTTTAGAGACAATCTCTCTAATTTAGAAAAATCTACTCTACATTATAAACAGCATGGACAATCTATTATACTCACCTATTAGTATGAATTACAGTCTTCCAGCATTGAGGTAAACAAAAAAGACAGGAAAACAGTTTATGAAAAAAGGAGGTTCTTTCAATTCTACTGTTTTTTAAACAGTGACAGCAGCAGTGTTTTAAGACAGAAAATAAAACAAAAGAGGAAATAGAGAAAAAGATAAGTTTATGAAGAAACAAGAGAGAAAATGTGATGGTAAGGAAGAGGAACAAGAGGAAAGTCAGCTGAATCATTTTTAGGGGTTGTACTGGATGAATCAAATTTTGCCTGAGGTTTTCTGTTCTATTGAGAAAGAAAAGTAGCTATCTCTCTGATTGTGGTAGAGTCAAAGAAAATACAAAGATAGCCATTGCAAATATAGATCATGCTAGCAAGATGCAGCTGAGACTGAGAGTACAAATTCCTCTCTTGCAAAGAGGAATAAGATGAGAAGCAGCAGAACAGATACCCTTTTGAAAGCAAAGAAGCATCATATCCAACTAAATATTGGGGAAAGAATATGGCATTGAGAAAATGGAACCTGAAGTCCTCTTTATATGAATGCTCCTATCCCTAGCATCAATTGTACAACCTGTGTTTTCTCACCTTCTTTTCCTAATTTTATTTAAGAGGAACGGCAGGAAGGAAGTGAACTGAGACACTCCAACAACTACATGAAAAACTGAATTTAGTATAGTTTTACACAAGGAAATCTAGGGAATCTGTCAAACTGCATCACACTGTGTTGGCAAATAACCAAAGGTGGACTCAGAAAGTGCTACAAAATTCATTAGAAGATGTTGGCTTTAGCTGTTGAAAGAATGAAGGTCTAACAATTAAAGGCATTATAGCTCAGAATTAAGCAGATCTTTCAAATAAGGTATAACCACATTAACATTCTTCTGTCATCCTTCAGAAAAAAATTATTCCTTCTGCTTCCATGAAGATACCAAGTAACTAATAGGATGGAGTCAGAGTAGAATCAGAGAGAAATTAAATGCTGTGATAAGATGATTTCATGCCTTTTTCTAGCACTGAACACTGGAGAAATATTTGAGAGAAATATTTTCTTTCTTCTTTGCAGACATATTTAGAATCAAGCCTGGTTGGTAAAACTGTGAAAAATTAATTGGTATAATCAGTGGCAGACTGGCCTGTAGCTGTGTCCTGTCATGTTTACAAAAAGATGCTGTAAACACACCCCTGGGTTGCTCTGAGCTTTACAATGTTTTGTGATTGAAGTGAACTTGCATGACCAGTGTAACATACACTGCACATAATGAGACTCAGTGAATTCTGTAGTCATTCTGGGACACGATGGCTTTCTAGTTAAAAGAATTTTCTTCATAAGCTAAAATTAACAGAGACTGAATTTTAAACACTTTTAAGAGCTAACATTGACAGAAGTAGAGAAAGGACTCCAAAAATCTCTGAAATCACCTGACTGAACAACACATACAACACTTAGTTCATCTTCTTTCATATGAATAAAGTGAAATAATTAGTCAAGTTTTTAAATAAAGAACTGAAATTCAGTAGATAGCAGATGTGCCATAAAACAAATATAAAATAAAATAAAAGCCAAGGACATAACAGTGTGATAGTCCAGTGTCCTGTTCTGTCTACTGATATTTTCTTCTCTTCCACCTTAAGCAGATCAAAGAATTGCAAATTAAACCCCATAGCAGCTGATGTTTACTGATTTTATCATCATGCTTATTGTAAGGGTCCCATACAAACACTTTGTTGAAATATCAATTTAGGATTGCAATTCTTGTTTTAAAGTACATTTAAATAATAGCAAACCCAAGATCATTTGAGAAGCCTGCAATCTTAATGGAAGAAGTTTCTTGGTTTTATTGCAGACATACAATGTCTTGCTGAAATTCTCTGCTGAAAAAATAAAAACAAGTGGGATTTTTTTTACTCCCTTTTTTAATTTTTTTTTTTCCCTGCAGGCATGGTTTATTATTCAGCAACACAACCATTACATTTCTCAGGATCTCAAAGGCTGCTGTTCTGTTCCCCTACTTCTAAGGGGCAGTAGTTTACTGTTTGTGTCATGAAGTTGATTTCAGGACATCAACTGGTTGTCCTGGATTTTCTTTGGCTAAAAAGGAAATAAGTTCAGATTTTTATTTTAATTATAGGAAGAAAAGCATTATTAGATTAGATTAGATTATTTTTAATAAAAGAAAAAAAGACAAATTTATGGGTTTTTGCCTATGCTGTCCCACTTTCTTCCTGAAGTGATACTGTATTTTTCAGAAAGTGGCTGGGATTTTTTTCTTTTTGTTACTTGTGTTATGTCTATGGAGGCCCAGCTGTGCTGCAGCATCTTGTCTAAAAGGGAAATAGAACTTATTGATACATAAGACAGACCTCATCAGATTGCATGAAGCAATTCCATACAATGGGGATGAACTGCTTTTGTATACCTTTTATCTTAGCAGTACCCAGGCACAGCCTTCACTCTGACTGAGATAATAAAAGGCTCGGTGTGATCCAGATTGTTCTTTAATGAAGGGATTCTCCCCTTGCCTGGTTGTAAGATTTGGCTAATGCAGGAGGAGGCTGAAGCCAGCAAGGTCTTTCACAAGTAACGTATAATTGATGCAGGATTTGACTGGCAACAAAGACTCATCTTCTAAAGTTTTTTTTATCAGTGTTTTCCTCAATGTAATCTCTTTCAGGGGCTTACAGTTTAAAGATGAAAAGTCATTTTGAGCACAATCCTTATTTTATTAACGAGATCTTTCTTGATTTGACAAAATAATAATGCTTTCTTTATAAAAGACTGATTGCTGCTTTTCTTTTGTGGCTAGTGTGCCAATATGGACATTTTTACTTATTAACACCAAAATGTGGAATTATTTATTTACTACTGTATATGTTGTCTCTCTCTCTATATATATACATATATACATATGTTCGTATATACATATAAATATACTACTGTATATGTAGATGAAGTTTTTAGCACACTTGAAATAATTTGTTCTTATTTGTCTAGATATTATGGTCAGATTTACACTGATGTCTCTTGAAAGATTAATCAGCTATTCAGCGTTAAGCCCTGAATGAGGAAACAATCATGCTTGCCATTATTTAGTGATTTGAATACATATGTGAAATACTTTTTCACCAAGTATTGATAGAGAAATATATTCTTTTCATTAAAATACATATCCCTAATGATATTACATCACACACATATTAAAACTTCCCTGATTCTAGTAACTTTACAGGTGCATGTGAAAACAAGGAAAACATGATCCTGTTATGCTCTCCATCTTGGAATGGGAAGTGCAAATATTTGAGGGCACAAGTGAAAAGAGATTCTTTGTGCAAGCTCAGCCACATAGGAGCAGTTTGGGGAGATTTAAGATTTTGTTTCACTTGTTTACTGATTTTTTTTTTTTACTTCACAAGCTAAGTCCATGTTCAAGCACAATCTTGAGCTGAATATATTGTTTCTTCTAAATTACACATATTTTGCTGTTCAGTATAGCAAATAATTCTCTCCAGTTTTGTCGGATTATAAAATATTTATATTTTAAATTATTAAATTAATATCAATAAAACAAAATAATGTAACCTATCAACAGAGAAGCAGTCCTCTGTTTTGAGAACATTAAAAAGGAAAATTGGACTGACCAATCTCTTTGTGGCCTACAAGGAGGAGAGATTGGTACTATAGCATAAAAACCTGTGTATGGACTGCTTTCCTCCTCTGAACAGGTGGCATGTAGGATGTTCTCCTTTCTTTCTCCAGATTTCTATGATGGTTAGTTTTCAGGAGGTGATAATACCGGAAAAAATACATACTGAGAGATCACTTTTTATATCCTCCTTTTGTTACTAATTTGTTGCAATCAAGTTACAGAGCACGTTGCTTAAACTCCCACCCATTTATTACATTCAAAACCTTGTTATATGGAGAAATAACATGCTTTGTATGCATAGTCAAGAGCTTATTATTAGTTTAATTAGTCTTAAGAGTATAATCAGAGAATTATTATTACAGTAACACTGATAAAAACATTTTTAATGCAAATTATATGCAGCTAAAGTGATCTGAACACAAACTCTCTGATATTTACCCCATTATATGAAGTTGTCCTGACCTCCGCCACTGCATCTCTGGGACGTTCAGTCAAAGGTGAAGGGTAGAGGCAGTCATCACCATCATGAATCCTTCATACAGAAGAGCTCAAAACTGTTGATGACTGTTTCTTCCTCCTCTCTTTAAGATCTTCTTGGGTTCTTGTGTTTAGTGATATAGTAATATAATAATCCTTTCTCTTTCTTCAGTTGTCTGCAAGCCCACATTGCATCTGTATTTGCAGTGTATCATGTGTGTGTTTCTCTTTGTTCTCTTTGCTACCCCTGTTTCTGCCCACATTCTAAGGTGTACTATTCATCTCATGCCTGTACTTTCAAGTACTATTCATGGTGTCATCCCGTGCCAGTACTTTCAATTCCATCTCATTCTTTTCCTCCTTATGGGCTGTGTTTTGTCCTAGAGCCATGGGTAAGCCTTTTTGCACAGTCATTGCTTGTTACTGTTATCTGTGAGTTCTAAAGGCATTAAATATTGCAATGCACAATTTTTAACATAAAAAAATAAAATAAAGGTAGTCATCACCTGAACACTTGATAACTGTCATTACTGTTTAAAAAAAGCTCATACAAAGCTTGAGGCAGACTGAGATAAGGTCTGACAAGTAATGAAGTCTTTTTTGTTAAGGTAACGCAAAGCCTGCCACTGTTAGAAACAGGAGGAGCCCTACACTTGCCCTGCTGTGTGGAGACACCTTTGTGTAGAGTTTGTATCCTCTGCAACAGACCCTTCAGCACTTTGTCACCTTTCTCTTCAGTAGAAAGTCTCCCAAGGGGCACCCTGTGAAGTAACAATTAGTCTCACTGCTGTTCCCAGTAAGATCATGGAACAGATCCTCCTGGAAGATTTTTTGGAGCGTATGTGAGACAGAGAGGTAGGTAGAGGCATCCATTGTGGCTTCACCAAGTCCTGCCTGATCAAGTGAGCTATGACAGAACAATTGCACCAGTGAGTAGACATCTATGGATCTCATCTAGATAAGCTTCTCTAGGGCACTTGATGTGGTCCCCCAGAGCATCCTTGCCACTAAACTGAAGTGATAGAGGTTAGTTTTACTTGATACTTTTACACAGACAGGGATTTATCATAAGGACTGACAATGATGGTAGTGAGACACAGGAGCAGATTTTCTAGAGAAGCTGTGGATGAGAAGGCCAAGTTGAGTGGGGCTTTGACCAAGGAAGTCTAGTGGAATGTGTCTGGCCACAGCAGGGGTGATGGAACTAGGTGCTCTTGGAAGATCCCTCCAATGCCAACCATTCTGTGATTCTGTGAAGGAGTAGTGAGCTGGTATAGGTTCCTCTGTTCCTGCAATGAAGGAAGTTACTGCTTGAGTGCTGCAGGCACAACCTTTCATCTGTCTTTCAATATGCTCAGCAGAGCCAAATTTAAATGCCAGTAATAAGAAGCCAAAGCTAGGCTAAGCAACATAAAAGAAAAAGTAGATACAAGCTATTGTTTCCTTCATTTCCTTGTCATTTTTGCTGAGGGAGGGTCAACTTATAAGATGCTCTTGCTTTATATCCCTTGACTTTTGCATAACCAAGCTCTGGTTGCCTGATATCTGATTAGCTTAAAGTGGGAGGAAATAACTAGTAAGGAAGGATGATTGCCACAGTGCTGGATGCTAAAGCTGTATGATTTGTGGTCCTGAGTAAAAAGAGTGTTTTGTATGAACAGCCTTGCTTGCTTGTTTGTTTCTTTGAACTTTGATTTGTTTTATTTTAATTCATGACTCATATATATACATAACTTTCCTCAATTTCTCTTGGTCACCATCTGTTTTTTCTCTTTATCTGTTTTTTCCTTTTCTTCTCTGAACTCTCCCTCAACACCTGTTTGGTTAAGTAGTCATTTCCATAAAGTTTTGTGACAGAAATATGAACTGACATTACTAGTCCCTTGACAAAGGCATTTCTAATGCTTGAAAAACTCCTGTCTGGAGAGTTAAAGCAGAAAAAAAAATTGTGTTTCTTCTTCTGACAGAGATTCAATCCTAAAATAGAGAGAGACTAGACCTAAATAATTGTTCTGATTATTTAACATATCAGTAATAAGCATGTTGTTGATAAGCAATATTATTTTATTCAGCTTGCAGTGGCTTTATTTACCAGGAAAATTGTGCTAAATAGTTGTTGTAAAACAGCAGTCCCTGATACTTGTGTGATTTTTTCCAAAAGACTGGCATTTATGATAGCTGGGATTCTGACTTGTCTTTTTCTTTGGCTAAAGTGTGTTTGCTCAGAAATTGAACAGAATCCATTGTGCTTATTAATGCAAAGTAATCTGGAGAGCATGACCAGTTAATTAAGCCTATTAGCTATGATCACAAGCATTAGGATCTCATCCTCTGATATTTCTTTAAATAGAAATTCTGTAAATAGCTCCACTGATGTGAAAGGGCTGGCATCAATTGGTATAAGGTAAGAAGAAGGAGGAATAGCGCAAGAATTTATTTCAGTTAGATATGATCAAAAATGACAAAAAACATTGAGCTCCAAGCATTTTTGTCCTTGTTGATTTGACTAAAAGTTGGCGACTGCAAAAGGTGCTGGGCATCTCTCATTGTATCCTGACCTTTAACACATGAAGAACTGTCAGACTGAACAAGCACCAAGATGCTTATTTAAACTGTCTAGAGTTGAGGATGTGACAGGTAAATGTCTGTGGTCTGACTTTGCTTTTTGTGTCTATCTGAAAATAATTTCCCTAGCAAGGTAAAAATAGCCTTGGGTTCTTTCAAGTTTTAATTTGCAGAGTTTTTCAAGGTGACCTCTCTTAAAAGGCACCTCAGTTTGTAAGAGCATCTTCTGGGAGATAATGATGTATGAATGTCTTTGAAAACATGGAGCAGTTGAATGTCCATCTCTGTTTGCTGTTGCAGGGATTTTTCCACATGCTCTTTGGTCAAGAGTTTCACCAAGGAGCCGGGTCTCCAATTGCACCTGTTCTAAAGTGGTACATCGGGTGTACAGAAATAATTTTCCTTTCACACTGGGTAGTTTCTCAGAACATCTATTGATGAGGTTACTCAAGAGCATTACAGGACAACCAAAATTGAATTTTTTGGGAAAATCTATCTATTGCCTATAGAAGTAGAATATCTTATACCTTTAATGGCTGAAATGTATTTAGTTTTAAACAAATAAAACTTGAGTATAATCTTTAAAAATGAAAAAAAAAAAAGAGTTGTGCTTTTCCTTTGGTGTTTCCTACTATGTGTAAGGGCTTTCCAGCAACGTGTGTCACTAAAAATATTGAATGTCATGATCTCTCATTCTCTGGGTAAAGAACAGTGAACATGGGTGTGAAATTATAAGTTTTTTATTTGGATTTGGTTTTTTTTTTTTGTTTGTTTTTTTTTTTTTTGTTTTTTTTAGTTAGTAGTTTATTTTGTTGCTGCAGTACTTAGAATACTCTTACAAAGTCAGGGCCTTGGTTGGTTAAACACAGCTTAAATGAGTAACTAAATGCTTTTCTGATCCCAGAGAAAACATAACCTAAACATTAAAGAGAGGTAATAGAAAGCAGAAGGCAACAGACTCTAGATCATGTTAGGACTTCACTTCCCAGCTCCAGCTGTGCTGCTTAACTTGCTCTCAACAATCTGATATTTCATACAGTTTTCTCCCTTCTTGATTCTACTTGTAGTGGTTTATATCCAGCTTTGCTTTTACTGCTGTAATCTGTATTGTTTATGCTATCTTCATTTTCTGTCAGCACAGCTTTCCTATTCCTGCTTTGCTGCACTGTATTGCCATATAAATAACTAAGGAGGAGGCAGCTGTAGCAAAAACTGAGCTGTGCTGGGTTTTATAAATTCCTCTTGTGAAAATTAGAAATCATTTGACTTATACAAATTGTTTTGCTGGAGGAAACAAAAGTGAATTTTTCTGGTGCCCGTAAAGGAACAGAAATAGGCAGAAACAGAAAGAGAAACAGAATTTGGTGGTGTTGTGTCAGGAATGTACCTTTCATTAATTTCTCAGGGATAAAGTCCATAGTCTAACATCTCATCCACAGATGCATATGTCTTTGTCCTAGAACAAAAGGACAATAAATATGACATAAACCAAAACCAGACACCAAGTGAAACAAAGTCAGCCACCAAACAACATAAAATCAAGCTTTTATCACATCACCGTGCAAGATATATTCAAACAACTCAAGGTAAATTACTGTGAATTAATCACCACTTCAGTGAAGACATTGCACAATAACCTCTAGGGTCTACTTCTATAGTACCTTTCCCTTTTATAGGGAAGCTTGGTGTTTCTGGGAGATGGGTGGTTTGTATTGCCCATAAGAAATAACTGGGATAGATATCAGTGACTGAATTGCTCATTTAGCATTTTCAATACTTGAACATTATCATTATAGAGAGACCTGCAGTACTTCAGAAAGCAAAGGGGATATTAAATTGTGGGGAAAGTGGAAGAAATTATGGGCCATCCAGTGTATATACTTGACAGTACATTGTTGAGCTTAGAGGAGTGAATTTAAAGGAAAATTGTGTCTGAGCTGTATCCTTGAATGGGAATAAGTCTGGGATTGTAACCCAGATGCTGTGATAAGCTGTACCTGGGCCACTCAGAGCTTGTACCTTCAGCCTGGACCCCTCACCTCCTTCACCTGAGACAAATGAGATATGTTCCAGGACGAGCATGAAGCATGTCTAGTTCATTCCAATTCAACCTGATTCAGGTCTGCCTCATTGTACCAGCCCTCTTTTGGGCCTCTTTAATTAAGCAGAATGGCCCTCACCCATTTAAGTATTTAAGATACTTACTCAGATTGCCCCTTAGGTCTGTTAGATAATATGTAATTATCATTTGTTGGTCTCTGTCTGTTGAGAAAATAATGTAACGTTACTTTAAATGTCATCAGGTGGACATAAAATGGGCAGTAGGGCTGCAAACAAAAAAATATTAACAAGCCTCAAGGTGCTTAGTGGCAAGGAGGTATAACTATACAACTCCCTGGAAAGCCTGGCTTGATTTAACAGAGGTGGTTACAAAGAATTATTGCTCAGGATGTACCTCCTGTTTATTTCCTTGTTAATGCTCTCCTGTTGCTGGTTTGATTTTTATTTTTCTATGCTTGCCTTTAGAAAATGAGCAAGATGGAACATAAAGTGGGAAATGCTGCACAGAACTCCCCAAATGCTTACAGCTCACAAAAGGAAAAAAAAAAATTCCAGTTCCTATTTTAATTCTGCATGCAATGTCAGCTTCTGTATTTTGAAACATGCAGATAGAAGTCTGACCCAATTAAAGGCACTGAGAGTTTTTCTGTGGAGTCCAATGCCCAGAGTATTGATCCAAGTGTCTGACATACAAGCTGTAGAGTTCATACTTCTCAAGTCAGGAATACTATTCTTTATTGGATGTTAACAAAACATCTTGGAAAAACAGGATGTCAGTGTATGCATTACCAGCTTTTGTGAGACAAATCAGATAAAAAACGATAGTATGTTTTGAGTGAATAGATAATCAGCTTTCTTCAGGTAACGAATTTAAAAAGTATGTTACTAATATCTCCACAAATAAGAAATTGAAAAGTGAAATTTGTTAAATCTGAGATAAAAAATGTTTGGTTTGCATTGTTTTTCTCTAGGTAATGAATGAAGAGATATGATCCATCTTCTTATAGTAAAAAAGTAAGTGAGAGGGTTTGATTGGGTCCATTGAGAGATCAAACACAATAAAACACTATAAAGGAAGAACAATTGAAAGAAGCTGAATGAGTCACAGAACAGTGTAGAGTGATTTCCTTATTCTCCACCAGTGTTTCTGCTAAATAAGTCCTTATTTTTTCTTTTATAATACCGTGACAGGTCTTAAATTGTTCATCTCTTTTTTTTTTTTCAGATTCTGAGAGAGCTATAGGAAATGCAGCAGGATATACAGCTACTGTAAATACAGCTACTGCAAATGTAACATCTGTTACCAACACCACTCACATATGTATGCTCTAGACATGAAAATAATCTTAATAGTTTCAATTATACCTACATAAAGAGAAGCAAACACTTTCCTTTGTTGTAGGAAGGATAATTTTTTTCCCAATATCTGGAAGAAAAGTGGAAAGATTAATATTTTTCAAGGTATTTCACTGAGACTATTAAGTCTGGATTTTTCATGTCTTTAAAGAATAAATTTTACTAGTATAATGACATAAGAAAAAAACAGATCTTTTTTTTTGACTAATCTCTTTCATACTAATTTCTATATAATAAATGTGATATAGATATGTGTGCGCTGAGCATGCTTTGACAGAAATCTGTAATTTTCTGTAGTATACATTAGATCAAATTGCATGAAAATTTTCATTTGATAGCTATAAAAACTTAAAAACTGCTTGCTGTCCAAATTTAGTCTGTGGTGGCCAGAAGGTGGTGCTTTCAACCATAGATGTGCAAATCAGGGAAAAAAAAAAAAAAGAGCTGTGTGAATAATATGAGCTGCAGTGAATATTAGGGGAAAGCAGAATCCTATGTATTTTTCTAAGTCAAACACATATTAATAAGTCCATAACAAAGCAATTATGATATGAAACCTTCTTTCTTCTTTAACATTTTTCTTTACCTCGCTATCTAAATTAGGTTTCTCTTCCTGTTTGCAGTACAGTGGTAGTGCAGTTTAGAAATGAAGAGCAACAGATTTTACCTGTGAGAGCAAAGGGACTTTTTCTTGATTGCAGAATCCCTATTGGTTACATTGTTACACAAGTTTGGTTTAAGAAGCATTGGGGAAAAAAGTAGCAAACTGATGTGTGTGTGCCCCTGCCCTCAAAATACCTTCAATTTTTGAACATCTGCTTTGGCTTCCACTGATGGTCCTTAAAGCAATAAAGGAAAAGGTTTGCCATTATTTCAAAATGTGTAGATTGCATGCAGAAGAGGAGGAAGCAAAGAACAAGTTTCACCCTGCAAATGCTTTTATTTAATGTGTAAACAGAAGAATAAGAAGAAACCTTCTAGACACAGCTTCTGAATAGCTGGCACTGCAGAATTACACACAAGTGTGCACCCAGCACCTCTTTAGATTCATACATTTACCTCTGTTTCTCTGCACTCCAATGACTTTGGCAGATCTTCGGGAACTCCCTTGTGCTTTAAGTCTCCGCTGCTCAGTCCCTGCACCCTGCCTACACTTGTGACCGTATCTTTTCACCTCTGAGTAGTTTTACTGCCCTCAACAATGGTACTTGGATATATAAAGTTTATTCATATACTTACCTAAATGTTTGCAAATTCATGTCAAGAAAATTATCTTCCAAATGTTGATTTGAAATTACTCTCCTTTGATTAGAACTCTGCTCTTAGCCTTTAATATATCTCATTGAGTTGCTTGACCTCTAGATGATCATCCTAATTATATCTCTCTTTTCACGTTAATTAACCACATGATGGGAGATTTGAGATAATGATGAAATAGAAGAAAATAAGAAAGTTCATAACCAGAAAAATATTTTTGGTGAATGTTCAATGTATTAAAAACAATTAAGTAAAAGTTTATGTACATGTAGGTGTTTTTTGTTTATCTTGGCTAATTAAGCAGTGTTCATGGAAAAAAACCCAAACAAATCCACATGTACTTTAGTATCAGTAGCAAGTTTTCTTTAGACTTCGACAGAATTAACTTTCTGTTACAGTTCTTGAAACACTCTTTAGATGAGATCTTTAGTTGTGTTCTTAATGAACAAGTTAAGCTTTTTAGTTATGTTGAATAAAACAAATTAATTTAGGATTTTATTATTTGAGAAAGCTGTCAAATTCTACTCCAGGGATTAAATGAAAACCAATGAAGATATGATATCTCTTGAAATCCTTGGAGGTTCTTAATCCTTGAGGTTTCTGTCATTGTCTTTGTATATTCTGTGGGTGAATTTTCCTTTTCTCCCCCTACAGAAAGTTAGTGCAAGTCTTAAAATTAAAAACAGTTTAAAAAAGTTTGGTATATAAATGGTGTAGATTTAGCTTACAGGGAATCCTAATCCACTGATCTAGTCACAAAGTCCTTTCTCTGACATCCTTTTCAAGAGACTTGCTGCCTTTGTAACAGCTTCAGACTGAGATATGTGGTAATAGAAACTTTGGCATTTTCTATTAGTATGGATAAAGAGATTATTACTATAAAGCAATAGAAAGCTAAACAATGTTATCACTTTCTGAAGATTATATAGTTTATTAAATTTATCTAATCCTTATTAATTCCACACCTAGGGGATTTAAATTGATGGGATGCTTTGAAATAGACTTTGGATCCAGGATGAATTGAACTCTGTCTGTTCAGAACAAGCCCAAAAACCTCTGTGGGGAAGATCCTTTATCTTTCCATTTGTACATTCACACACCTATCTCATACTTTCCACTATTAATAAATACATTTTAAAACCATGGACTTAGCCTAATAAGAAAAGTCAAATGCAGTGAAATCCACACTGTAGTTGAAATGGGACTTGCACAGCCATGGCTTTGTAACATAATAACTTACAGCACAAATGCCACACTAACTGTGCCTAATAGAGCTCTATTCCCCATCCTCTTGTTAAAGCTGCACCTGTTCATAAGAGATAACTCTGTCCTCAGAAAGGATTACTCAGCCTCATAATTTTTCTTCATCTTCTTTCTTGTCACTGTCATACTTAATGCTGCAAAGGCTGGAAAAACAAAGGTCTCCAGAGGCTGGCATGGAGATATTTCTGCCTCACATACAAAGAGCACTGTAAGCAGCTTCAGATTGTCACCTGTCCAAGGATGGTCAGCCTATCTTCTTGCCTATATTCAAAGGAGGGTACTAGCTCTTTTACAGGGTGATTAAGCCCAGCCAAAATTGTCTAATGGAAATGTGTTTTTCTTTTCATTACCTGTAGTAAACATGGAGGACCAACTTTTATTCCCTGTGTTAGCAGAACTCTGTTAATCACAGGATGAAATTCAGGATGTGAACTCAGAAGCAGGCTGTATAGAAAGCATCAGAAATGCATCGGAGGCCAGTAGAACGGAATCAATTTACGCTAACAGAGATCAAACCCAGTATGTACAGCATGGTCTGGCGAATGCAGCTGATGAAGGGGGCAGCCATTTTAAGGATTTCAGTACAATTACTCCAGGATTTCCAACAGAATATTTTTTTTCATCAGAAAATTACCTTTTGATCAAACACAACTATTTTTCCAGGAACTGGTCCATCCAGCTGATATTCTGAGTGAACACATAGAAAACCCTCTCAAAATGGAATAAAATAAATTTTAGGCAGGATTGGGGGGCTTTTTAAATTGATTTTTGTTTGTTTTTTCCAGAATGAATTTCCTTTGAAGATGTGCACTTATGTTAAAAATTTTACACTTTAAGCACAGAAATAAAAAAAAAAAAAAAGCAAGTTTCTTAGAGTGCAGGCTTCTGAATCACTGATCAGCTTCAGAAAGTACTTTTTTCCTTTTTCTGGGGTATACTAAATTATCTTTGTTTCATTGAGAACATGAATGGATACAGTTTTCACTGTCACAAGCCTTTCCATGAATAAAAATCTAGGGTCTTGCACAGTCTTGTTACTGTTTTTCCCAGAAGAGAGGCTGACGCAGGCAAGGGCTCTCTCAGGACATATGTGCACAGATGGGAACAAGCTGACTCAATCTGCCTTTGCTTTATGGCCATATTGGCACAGAGCTTCTTCCCTCAAGATAACCTTTGGGATCAGGACAGCGGGGTTATAAACTGCTGAGCATAATCTTGGGAGTTCCCAGCTTGTGCTGCTGCATTTGTACAGGCAGGCCAAATTCCACATCCCAGGTTTCCAGGCAGATGTGTCATGGATGAAATGAGCAGTGAGATTTGGGGTTGAGGTGAAGCAAGATGGCAACAGGGCATGGGAAGGAGAAAAAGGAAATTTATACAATTTTGATATTATTTTATAGTGCCTGAAAAGGTTAAGATTGCCCATGAGAAGAAGCAGAGCTTGGTTTGGTTGCTGGGTTTGGGGTCTGCTTGTCTGTTTTTGTTCTTTTTCCTTTGACAGCAAGTGTTGGGAGCTAATAGAAATTTTGTGATGAGAAAAACATCTAAATGATTTATGGGGGAGTTACTGGAGGTACCTGAAGGGACACTTTGCAGTGCACACTTCCCAGGGGCCAGGTGTCACCAGTTATTCTCCTGTAGCCAGATGAAGATGACCTTTATGGATCAGCATCACTTATAACCAGTTGCTGAAAAGCCCTGTACTGGTTAATTTCTCAGCATTTGTTAAATGCTAGCAGTCAGCTCTCTGCTGTAATAGATGTGGCATGGGAGAGAGCAGACATAATCCTCACTGCAAAGAGTTTAGGATCTAAATAATCTGCTGCAGTTTATCAGGCTCTGTGTGTGATAGCAACACAATCATCAGCAGCTGAGTAGCTCAGAGATGGTTATCAGCAGATGTTCATCCTCAGCCTTGTGGGATTGAACACTAAATGATTAATAATTCCCATTTTAAAGTAAAACACATTAACTGAGGAATCAGGATTTGCTTAGCTATTGCTGAGTATTACTGTAATTCAGATAAAAAGAAATAAATAAACTTACAGTGCTGCAAGCAAAGGTTAGCTATGATTCTATTCCCTGTTTACTGAAGATAAAGGATATTCTTAAGAGAAACTTCAGTAGAAACAGGAATGTGAATTTAAGTTTAGTTGAATGATGAAAGTGGACATTAGATTGGACCCAAGTTAAAGGATTATCCTTAAATACTAGATCAAGGCAGATGGCTGGCAGTTGTTCTTATGAAATGTATTTAATTCCTGGAAAACTGTCTATTTGATTAAATCAGTGCAAAATTAATATAATCCCTTTTACAGTAAAGAAAAGTATTCACCAATGAACATCACATTAAATTAGCTATGGAATTAGTGAGGGGACAGGGTAACCGATGAAACATATTTTTTTGTCACAGTAGGAGAAGGGAAAGATGAATCTTTCTGCAAGGACAGACAAAAGGTAGTCTGCTGTCTTATAGTGCATATTTGTCTGAATGACGAAAAATATAATGCATTTGCAAGTGTTGATGGAACATTAATATAAAGTTAAGGATGCCTTGTCAGGGAGTACAATCAGTCATTATTGTACTCCTGGAGTACAATAATGTACAATGTACTGTACTGGCTGGAGCTGACATTGCAACATCTGCTTGTGGAAATCCATACGAAGATCTCTTCAACAAGAACAAAACATGGATTGCGCTTGACAGGATGAAAAGTACACCTGACACAGCATCAAGTCTGGCACTCAGACTTCTGCTCGATTTTCCCTATCAACACCATGGTACTACCATGGAGATCCTGACGAGTTCAAGAATGACTAGAGGATTTTGGGGTGTAGGCATAGAAGCTCAGGAATAGGTTAGCTTTGCCCTTCATGGCTGGCATTGCCAAGAGGGTCTGTTTGGTGTCTTGACCAGAATTACCTCAAAACTCATGAAGGTTTCTGGGGAGAGGCAGAATCCACCAGTAAAATATTGGTGTCTGGGCAACCTGTTACAGTGTTTAATCACCCTCATTTCATGTATGCTCTTTTTTATGACTTTTTATGAATTTTTTATGACTTTTTAATGACATTTTCATGACTGCTCTTTTTTAATCTTTCAGATATTGTGATGGTTGAGTTAGATTCCTGATGACAAGAAAAAGCAAGCAATATGCCTACCTTGAGGATAGCCAGCATAGCAGATCTGGGGAACTGCAGGCTGGTCAGCCTTATCTCAGGTACTTGGAAGGTTATGGTGACAATCCTCATAAGAAGGAGTAGAGGATGACCAAAAGAAATTAATAAGGATTTATAATGGTTAAATTTTGCCTGAAAAAATGTATTGCCTTCTACATTTGGAGAGGACTGGTGGATAAACTGTGATCAGTGGGCTTGACTTTAACATCTATGTAATTTCCATGAGCCTCAACAAATCTATTGCTCTCTGATGTGTTGTCTAATGCAGGTTCTTCATTTCACAATTCGGAATGTACTCCGTGTTTTAAGGCTACTTGTGTTCATTCTCTGAAGCAAGAGGGCAGCTGTCCAACCATCTACTGCTTCGATATGAGAACTATTTATTTTGATGGCATGGGTGTGGTGAAAATTATATGTAGACATCAAAAGATGATATGTAAAGAAGAACTTATAAACAGTATAATGACATGTCGCCAGAAGAACCTTCTTGTCTTCAGAAACTCACATTTAGGGACTTCCTGAGTGAGGGTGAGTCCTGGTATTCAGTGTCAGTCAATGTATTCTTTTCTCCCACATATTTAATCACCTTCTGATAGAGTGGGCATGAGTCTTGTGTGTAAGTGATATAGATTGTGTACTTAATTTGCCACATTGTCCAGAGATTAAACTCCTGTCCAGAGATTAAACTTCCTGTGTGCATAGAACAAAATGGATAAAACTTTGTAGGTAGGATAACCAGTATTTTTCATGCAGGTCTTTCTTTCCACCTTTCATCGATGATAAACACTCTTCAGGAGAGCAATCATAATGACTATCTTGAGATTATTTTTCTTAATTTTAACTTTTCATAACCAAGGTTTTGTAAAGAAGTTACATGATTCAAGCCATGAAATTCATAATCAAATTATCGCCAAAGCAATTATGAATATTTGCTCATTTACACTTTGCTGCCACCAAGGCATAGTTGATTGTTGTTACTTTTGTTGTACTCTTTAACAGCATTTCACAATTTATAGTTTATCCTTGCCCACAGTTCAAAATGTTCCACAGTGCTACATAACCTGTCCTGATCCTCATGGATCTTCCCAGCAGAATACATTTTCTTGTCTTGGATCAAAAGAAAACACAATCATCACTAGAGGTTTATCTTTTCAATGGTAAGAAAATCATCCTTGAGGTTTGCAGAATAGTTTAGGAATGCATAATTATAATATAAGACACAATAAAACAGATAATTTGTCAGACATTTTGATTACTTTTATCACATAGTACTTTTATCACCATAGTACTTGAGGGTTAATTATATTTTGTAATTCCATTAAAAGCATAATCATTTTTACATGCCAAAAATCTCACATTTATCATAACACTGAGCGACCAGCTGAGAATTCTGCCATTAGAAGCTAGAGAACTTTACAAAATAGATGAAGTGCCAGTCCTGATTTACTGATGGGGAAGCTGAAGTGGTGAGGATTGAAGTGATTTGCCTGTGGTAAGTTAACAGAGAAGTAGCAGATGAGGGAATGAAGCAGTGCCAGGAAGGAGCATTCTTCACCAGGTAACAACATCAAGGTATTTCAGTGGTCATGCATTCTTTATCTTTTCTTTAGATGTTATTTCATTTCAGTAGAGGGGCCACTTTTAGGATTTTCTCCCCTTGCAGACTGGTGGAGATTTTTTGTTTGTTTGTATGGAGATTTTTTGGTTTTGTTTTTGATTTGGGTGTTTTTGTTTTTTGGTTTTTTTTGGGGGGGAGGGTTATGGTTTTGGTTTTGTTTGGCTTTTTTTTTTTGTTGTTGTTTTTTTTAATATAATGTGATTAAAACACGATTTTCCAGAAGCAGATGAAGACCTTGGATCACAAAAAATCTTGAAGACACTATCTGGGGAGTACTTGAATTTTCAAATCTTACTGAACATTCTCTCTGAATATGGCCATTTTTATCTGCTGTGATTCAAGAAAATTTTATCAACAGGTTGATCCTGGCTTCATTTTATGATTGGAACTAGTTTCTCTAATATATAGATTGTAATTTCTGTTTTTACTTTTCTATCTTTTCCACTTCAGCCAATCTGATGATTAGTTCCTTGAAGTTTTGCAGCTCTACTGTTTGTGTCCACAACAGTATTTTATAGGCTTTATTAAAAATATGAGACTTATTGAAAGAAATAAAATACTTCAGCCACTGAGCGCTGGAATTATATATGACTTTCTTCATGTAAATTTTTTGTTTTGTTTTGTTTTTCCTAAGTTATAATTGCCCCTGTTACTTTTATTTACTTCTTTACTTTCTTGGTAATTAATTTGATTTATTTGAAAAATTAATCTCAGACATAAGTTTCAAGGAGTAACTTAACACTATTTTAAAAACACTATGGATAAAAGAAAACCTCTCTGGAACTTTTCCTAGCAGTCTCTAATCTACTATACCTTCTCATTTTGTTACTTTCTTGTTTGCACCATTAAAAATGCTTAAGCAAAGCTGAAGTTTCTGTTCAGGTTTGTGAAGATTTTTTTAAAGTAGTACATGATTATTGAATTAACAAGTAGTGCTTTAATAGTCTAAATTTTGAAAGACTATTACGTACTGCCAATAAGCCTAAATTAATTAATAAACTGATTTTTTCACTTTTATCCCGCTACATAAATGCTATACACTGAAGCTTAGGTCTGTTTAATGTCATAGAATAATAGAATTATTATGGTTAGAAAGGATCATCAAGTCCAACCATTAACCCAGCATTGCCACCACTAAACTATGCTCCCAAGTGCAACATCTAGATGTCTTAAAAATACATCCAGGGATGTTGACTCAACAGCTTCCCTGAGCAATATATTCCAATGCTTGGCAATCCCCCTGGAGAAGAATTTTCTTCATATCACAGAACCTGGATTCAGGTTTACACCTGAATTAGTTTTAAAACTTTGTTAGATTTAGTCACACATTTCCTTCCTAGGACAGCAAGGAACTGGTGGAAATTTTTAACACAGTGCATTTACTGCACATCAGGGAAATTAAAAAGCACCCTTCAAGAATAAAAATATTTGTGTTGAAGCTGTTAGTGGGGAAAAAATAACCTCGAAAGATTTCAAGCAAATTTGAAACTTCATTGTCAATGAATATTTGAAATGTTGCCCTATATCTAAGAAAATCTAATTGGTTTGGCTTTAGTTAAGAAAAATCAAAGGTTTCTATATGTTTATTCTGAAGTGTTAGTAAATTAATTTGAAAGCATTGGATAAATATTTTGTATGATTTTTTATTGTTTTTCCCCATGTATGTGTTCAAAGTGTATTAGTTAGATAACATTTTTCTTCAGAGGTCTCTGTGGTCCATCAGGTAAATAATTTATATTTTGTACTGTATAAATATGTAATTGTGTTTTCCACAGTGAATAATAAAGGATCCAAATTTTCTCTCCCTTTATTAGCTTTACATAAGCATTAGGGACATCCCTCCAGAGGTAAAGGAGAGGGAACACAGAGACTGCTTTTAGTTAAACAATGTACATTTTAACTTCTGCCTCTTTCTCTATTGCAGGAAAAAACCCAAGAACAGAAGAGAATATTTTCAAGACTGTGAAGCCTAGAACATAAAAACTAGAAAATGATAGAATTAAGATTTCACATGAGTTTTGTGTACATGAACTTTCCCTCTCACCCATATGACTCCTGCTTCGACCAAAAACATCTGTGAATACAAGACTATTAATCCTTTCACCATCTTGGTTACTACACTCATTGCAATGATACCCATGGACTTCAAAATATAAATTAATTTTTTCCAATAGTGCCTTCATGGAGGTAAGTTGTTTCCCAGTGTCACAGTTGAACAGTTGACTGTTGTCTGCAGCACAAAAGAAGCAAGCACCAAGTTTTCACTTATTTATGTTGAATGATTAGAGGCTCTGAGATATTTTCCTTTATTTTTTTTCTCCATATAGAGTACTTAGCTGTACACAGTACCCACTATGGTCAAAACCAGCTCCCAACATCTTTCAATCCAGCTGTGAAGGATTAGTATCTCTGCAAATCAGATGCTTGACCACCAGTTTTGAAACCCAGAAAATGCAGGGTTTCCCATAGCCTTCTCACTGGCTTAATTTCATTGTACATGGAATATCTTTTTTTCTCGTCCTTTTTATCAGGCCCATTTTGTCAGGCCAAAGACTACTATTCGGATGTACAACAAGCACAGCATTGATCAAAATTCACCACAAACCCTATACCAAAACAGAGATTCTCAGCTGCTCAGAGAAAAATCCGGTTTTGGTTTTTTAACTTGGTCAGAGGCAATATTTTTTCCCTTGGAAACAATGGAACTTTTTCTAGCTGGAACCTTTTGCAGAAACCCTGAACTTGAACAAACCCTTACTCGTGGAAAATTTCAGCACCCAGGAGCAGTGTCTGGAACATTAATTACCCTTTGGCCTGTTATAAGGACTTATGGAGCACAGCAGCCTGTCTCAGACACTGTTTACGCCACAGAAGGACTTTGCCATGAGATAGGCACACAATGAAGGGACAGGATAGTGTAAGTCCAGGCCTGGAACAGGTGAGGTCTGGCTGGCATGTCCTGGTAATGATCCAGACAAAAGTTCTCACTGGAAAACTGTGCAGGGAAACAACTGCTCATACACGTATCACAGTCAAAGAAAGATCTGCCCAAGTTATGGGACAGAGGGCATCTGTGACCACTGATGCCACTGCCTCCCCTCCACCTAATATACCTCTGTGGATACCTGGAACTCGGACTGTTCTAAGCCACTGTGATGGGAACTTGGGACAAGATAAAGGTGGCACTATTGTTCAAGTGCTTACAAAGCTGGGGGAGAAGCATGTATTGATAATGGACACAAAGAATGCAGAATTTATGGGCCACAGGGAAAGCTAACCCAGCAACTCTGCTGAAATCATCATCACCTCAGTAAAAAGTAATTCTAGTGGGGGAAAAGTACAACCACAAACTACTATCCACTGACTCAAGAAACCTGGGCCTTTTCTGGGCTGTTTAGAAAGAGGAAAGTGTATAGTTATTAATCAAGTATTTTAAAAATGTCATCCCATTTATTTGCATATAAAATCTTTTTTTTTTTTTTTTTTTCTCTCAGAATTCTACTGTGGAGCAAGGAGGGAGTGGAGAATAAGATTCAGACTCCTTTTTTTTTTTTTTTAAGTGACTGTTCAATAAGCGCATTTTTTCCTCCCACAGACTGAAAGCTTGTTTTGTCAGTAAACTCTGCCTCAGAGACCTTCCAGTTTTCATTGTCAGTGCAGGATTACTGAGATTACTTCCTTGGGCATTTGGTGTCTCCCAAACACCACCATGGCTGCTGCCAGCCACACTTGTAGCCACTTAGCAGCTACCCATTCCTTGTTGCTGAGAAAGGAGTTGTCACTGTCAATGCAGGACGGGAATGAATAGACTCGACTCAGAAGGCTGTGAGAGTAAAAATCCGATTTATTCAAAATACACTGCTCTTTTATACAGAGCTTCGTGAGGACCAACTCCATTGGTTCTGAAGTGAAAACAATCCACAGCATTGGTGCAAAGTGCTTGATGCACAGTGATAGAACTTAACTATAAACAATGTGAAAAACAAGAGAGTTAAAGAATTTTTTTACATTCTTCTCCAGCTCTTTCCCAGGCGTCTGCCTGGCTAGAAACTCTCAGTTTCTTTCTTTGACTGAATCTGAGTCCCACAAGGAGTAATTTTCATTATATTGAGTAATGACCTATGGTATTGAGCTGTAGCTTGAGTAACCATGTTAGTTGCACTTCTTTACCCATCAGTGCCGTAACCCCACAAGAAGTCTGCCAAGTTTGTCAGGCATGATTTGCTCTTAGTGAAGCCTTGTTGGCTATCATCAACCAATTCTTTATTTTCACTGCACCTTAGCTTAGTTTTCAGGAGGATCTACTCCATGATCTTACTGTGACCAGAAGTAGAACTGACTGGCCTGTAGCTGCCTGAGTCTTCCTTATTAATTAATGAATATGATTCAAAAATTCCATCTGTTATTTCTGCTTTATCAAGATCTGCGATTGACAGCTGCAATTATTTTCTTATAATTGTAGAATTGTTTAGTTTGGAGAAGTCCTTTAAAATCACATAGTCCATTAACCCAGTACTGCCACATCCACCATAAATGAATGTTCCTAAGCACAGTATTTAAATGTCTTTTACATCTTCAGGAGAGCTGGGAACAAAACCAAATTATGACAACAGTGATTATGTGAAGACATGTATGCATGTAGCATTTCTTTTGGAAATAAGACAAAAAAAAAAAAAGGTGTATGTCCAGTGGAAGCAAGACTGGGGGTATGGGAAGAAAACAGAGATATTGTTTGTCCCTGTAGGGAGAAAATTGACAAGATTTATAGGTGTGTTGGTGAAACGTAATTCGTCTTTCTGCCATTCTCCTTTTCTGCTGCAGAATATACTCATATTCACTTTCAGGACCGAGAGCTTCTGAGCAAAATATTCAATGACCAGAAAAAGGGCCGGACACAAGGGAGGGCAAATGTTGAATTCTAGGATTAACAAAGCAACAATGGAAATTAACAGGGAATCAATGCGTGAATTCAGGTAAAATGTCACTCTTGACAGAGGAACCCAGGGTAGGAAGATATTTGGAAACCCAATGTCAGATTTGGCTAGATGTCATATAAATCACTGCACCTTCACAAGAGATCGGATTCCAATTTCTAGATGACTCTCTATACTCTTACACTGCCTAATTTTGCAGGGGTTTATCATACTTTGGCTTGAACATCTATTACTGTTCAAAGAAAAGAAATTAAATTTGGTTCTTTTTCTTGTCCTAAGAAAGCATAAAATTCCTTCCAAAGTAAAAGTCTGTGGTACCTTCATTCTAAGGACTAATGGGTGGAATGAAAAAATATCCTTGATTCCATTCTGTAAAGAGGGTCTTTTTCAGATGTGGAGGGGTTCATGTCAAAACATACAAAAAAAAGGTCTCCAAGGCTCAAGAGACAGGAGAAAATATTCTTAGGTTGCTTCTTGCCATCCTTTCCAAAGAATAACAGGACTATGATACTTCCAGAGCCCCTAACTGTCGAGATTTGATATCTATTCCATTTTTTTCTAGTTAGTTTTGCTTTTTTTCTCCCATACTACTCTCAAATTTTAGAGTGGAAATGACTTTGCAGAACTTTACTCCTTCAAAGGGTGCCAAAAGATGACATATAAGAATTGTTAACCTCTCCTTTTTCTCCTTTACCCACTGCTCTTCTTTCATATTTTTATTTCACCAGTCAGACCAAACACTTTCTGTTTGATTTGCACTTTTTCATTTCAAAAGAGAAACTCACTTCTCTGCATACCTTTTTCTATTTTTTTTTGAGTAAGTTTATACTGAGATTTCAAATTGCAGTGACTATAATATAAAGGAATTCTTACATGTCCATTGAGAATAAACTAATAACTATAAGTTGGACTATCCTTTATGAAGCAACATATGTTTGCCTGACAGAAATTCACATCTTGTAAATGTCAAGGAACTCATGAGGACATTATATCACAAAGTCATAAATGTCTTCTAGTTCATGGGATGAAGGTTTTAAATGGCCTGCAGAGCCATTCAAAGTCCCCTTTATGTGATAGAAAAAATATTTTTTTGTGAATGCTTATATGTAGGAGTTGCTCTGGGTTGAACATTTGAATTATTTGTCAAAATAAAATTGAATAGTATGGTGGTTCAATAACCCAAATGTTTACCCTTACCACACATAGAACATGTCTTCTTAGCTCTGGAGACCTAAAACTGAAAAATCACAAGTATAAAAATATGTCTATTAATTTTATCTTTTTTTTAGTCATGACTATTGTTATCACAAGCTGTATCTGTGGAGATATTTTTCAGTGACTAACGTTTCTTAGGAAGAAGACTGAGCAAGAATATGTTGAAAGAAAGAGCAGATGAGATTTTTGTCCTCATCACATCAGTTTCTGACACAGAGACTATGGTCACAGGATGTAGTTTTCTGCCATGTCAGGGATATACAAAAGGTGACCACACATGTAAATTTGCCCTGGCACTTATGCATACTTTTTATATTCTTTCCCCTAATCCTTAGGAGGGTTCTTCCACAACAATCTTAAAGATAAATTTTTAAATATTCAACCAAACTGGACATTACAAAATTGTCCTTTACAAAATATCCTTCTCTTCTGGAGGCTGGGGTTTCTTTTCTGGTGTTAGTCTGGTATTTTGTAGACAACACTTATGGCTCCACTAAACCAGTCCATTTACTCCAAAATTAATGGATTAGCTGTTGGCCTGAATATTGTGGGTTCATTTGTGGCAAAGCCACTATCCTCCTCTCCTGTATTCTCTGTATTTTGTCCTTCTTTTGTATTTCAAACTGATTTTATAGCAGAAGTCCTTGGGCTTAGTATCTTGTTTTTCTTTCTTTTTCCATTGCAGAATGTCATTCAAATTGTAGTCTCAAGTTCTCAAGGTCATCCATTGCTTCCTCTGTGTTTATCTTGATCTTTGCTATTGATAATCAATCTCAAATTTTCTTCAGTGACAATATTCATTAGCATAATCCTACTTTTGGTGGTAAAGGTCATTAACAAAAATACTCATTAAGTGGTAAGATCGTTTCTGCACTGGTACTCTTTGTTCAGTAACTCCTGCTTTAAAAGACAGTTGTTGCAAACCCTTCTTTATTTATTTTTGTGTCTTCTTTCATTCCATCCATTCATATTCATTACGAACTTTTCATGTGGGATTTCTCAAGGATTTTGCTGCAGCCTAGGTATGCTCAGCATATTGCACATATTTTTTCCCCCAGATCAGTTCCTGTGTCAAAGGTATACAGTATTAAATTGCAACATGCAAAGGTTCAAAATTACAGTGAGAATAGACATGCACCACAGAAAGCAAAATATTGTAAAATCAACTAAATGTCTTTTTTTGTGACACTAAGTTATTAGGTTGTCTATTCTCTGAAAATAGCTTGCTTTGGTGACCATTATTATATTTACTAGGTTTTTATAACTCCCACAGAAGTGGAAATCTTAATTTTTGCACTTGGTAAGAGGAGACTAATCTGATTTCACTAAGCACAGCTGTCCGAATACTGAGACATCAGGGGAAGTACTTCTCACTACCAATAAGCTCTGAGAAGTATTTTAAAGCAAAACTTTAATTACATTTGTCATTTCTGAGTGTCTAGCCCAAAAGCATTTAGTTTTAATGTTGCAGCATGAACACAACACAGTTATCATGCTGAGATTTTTACCATTTAGAAAAAACAAGCGGGAGAAAATTTAAGACTAAAACGTACCATGTGTAAGTAAATGTGCTCAAAATATGCTGATGTTGGAGATACCTTATTACTCAGAAGTTTAAATTAACTTTGTATTTTATCAGAGAAAAACAAAGAAATGTTGGTCTATAAATTACAATTAGGTTAGTAAGCTTCCAGAAAATAAAGTTGTGGTAATGAGAGCATAGAGCGAAGTGTACTGTTACACTCAGTATAAATGAACATTTTATTCCTGCAAGCATCAGATGCCCTGTGTTAAGCCTGAGTTAGGAAATGTGTGGAGAATATAAACACATCCCCCACTGCGCTGTGCTGGACCTGTGACTACATGTACTACATTTTTGAGTAACTGACCCTAGCTAATTTGTGGTGAATTTGTCCCATACCTATTGTAGAAATGGGAGGTTCTAGCGGATGAGGCACATTCAATGAGAAGAGAGGTAATGCCACCGGTGTTGGCAATAAAAGGAGCAGTGTCAAACCCTGGAAACAGGCTCATTTGAGCAGATAAGGGGCACCCAGATGATGATATGTAAACAGGTAATCCTGCTTGTACTGAAAAACTGTCAGATACAAAGGCATGATTGATGGGAGGGCACACCAAAACAATAAGTGTGTAATGGAGCTGAAAAGTTACAACTGTTCCAGTGAGTAGATGACATTCTTGTTGGAGGTGATTTAAAGAGAAAGAATGTGAGTGTTTAATGTCCAAACCATCTTGAGTACTTTGACTATTCAGTCTGTGCATTTCAACAGAGGACTTGGCTTACTTCCACAGTGAAAATGGCACAAGTAGATACACGGTGTCCTAGAGATGGACCCATGGCTTGTGCAGGAGGGAGGAATGACTGTCTTTATCACGTTGTAGGCACTGGGCACAACTCTGTTTTACATTCTGTGTCATGAAAAGTTTGCATTGATGATGCTTCTGTGGCAAATCTTGTTGCATATCAAGAGTATCTGCTCTGGAAGAGGACTGAGCCCCATCTTTTTCTTTAATATGCTTTGTATCTTATGTGTTTTGGACAAAATTCTCCTTTTTTTCTTTTCCTTTCCCAATTGTCATTCTGCCTAGCTAAATTAAACAGTTTTGTTTTTAAGCATTTTGGGCAATTTATATTCCTTTTGCAAATACACAGTTTTAATCACAAAAATAATTGACAAATCTCTGTCCAGATCAACCTGTAAGCTTTCTTTGTACATGCTATTTTATACCTACCTAGCGGGGGAGTAAGTCTGTTCTCAGTTGCTATTGAAAGTGCATGTATCTGGCCTGCTTGAACCTATTGTAAAGGTAGTGTGTACAAGCCTTGATGTGTGATGGTTCAAGTATGAGAAGTCTACGACACAGCAGGAAAGAGCTCTTTGCCTGCGTGCCAGTTTGATAGTTTGACTGTAGTCAGAAAAGTATACTCATGACAAAGGCCCTTGTGAGGCAGTCCTCAAGGGAAAAGCAGAATGAAACCCCCCATAACCCAAAGGGACCCTGCTACACCACACACACAGACAAGTCTGTGGAGCCAGATAGAATCCACCCAAGGTTACTGAATGAGATGGTGGAAGAGCTTACCAAGACACTCTATATAATTTAACAGCCACAGCTCACTGGTGTGCTGCCACTTGACTGGCGGTTGGAACAGAACACCCATCTACAAGAAGGCCTAGAAGGAGGATCTGGGGAATTACAGGCCTGTCAGCCTGACCTTGGTTCTAGGGAAAATGCTGGAATAGAAAATTTTGAGCACCGTCATGCAGCAGGTGCAGGACAGCCAGGCCATGAGGCAGCAGACAGTGCAGACAGCATGGGGCTGGATGGCGTGGCCCAGAGAGAGGTGGTGAATGGTGCCACATCCAACTGGTGGCCAGTCACAAGTGGGGTATTGTTCACAAGTGGGGCATTGTTCACAAGTGGCTTTTCAGGGCCCACTATTTGGACCAGTTCTGTTTAATATCTTTATCAATAATCTGAATGAGGGAATCAAGTGCACCCTCATTTTGCAGATGCTACCAATTTGGCAGGAGTGTCAATCTGCTGAAGGGTAGGAAGGCCCTACAGAAGAATCTGGGCAAGCCTTAGGTCTCAGGGTACCTCTCTTTTTTAATTTTGTCATTTTTACAAGTCTATTTTCTAGCTATTTTCTCACAAACAGAAAGCCTCGGCACTTTCCCTGCCTACCCTCATCACCACTGAAGTCTCTTCCACACACAGGTTCAAGACACTGATTCGATTCTTCCCAGGTGGGCTTAGTACTTTGGTCCTTTCAATTTCTTTGCAAATGAGTTTGGCACTTCCACAAGGAGCTACTTCTTGTTCAAACCTACAGTGTCCTTGTATAGAGTTGACTTCTGGGCTGGGAACTTAAAAGTTAGATTGTCATGGACAATTAAAGCAAAGTCAATATCCTCTCGGAAAGACTCTAGGAAAGCTTCACTGTGAAATGTACCTTTTGCCTTTAGCTCAGTTATTTAACAAGCTATTAGTAATTTAGTCAAGCAGAGGAAACAACTGAACTGTTTAAATAACATTAGCAGTTTCTCTGCAAAGGGATGAAGTTCAGGTGATGATGATTGAATCTGTCTCCTTAAGAATAAATCAGTTCTGGGAGGCAGGAAAAAGGAGGAGAGAGATTAAGCAGTAGTGAAACCTTGAACAGACTTTAAGTAATAGTGGAAGTATAAAGTCCAGCATGCTTCCTTTATTTTCTTCTACAAAATCTGGTTGCAGATGTGGAATGTGGAAAGAAAAGGCACAAAGACCCTTACTATGTAGGCTAATAAACATCTTCAACTTGTCTAATGAAAGCTGAAAAGCAATGCCTAATAGACTTAATCTCAGTATCAATAAGATATGAAATAAATACATTTAAATTCCTTTTTTTTACATACAGTTCTAACAAGCCTCTGGAATCTTCATGACCCTTTTTCTTGTTGTTTTATTAATTAACTTTTTTAAATTAAAGATTTTTTATTGTTTGATTTTCCTGGCATCTGGATTGACTGAACAATCACTCTCCAACCGAATGTGATTCTCCTAGAAAGCTGAAGGTAACAGAAACACAGAGATGCACAGACTAGTTTAGGAGCTGGTTGTTCAAGTCGCTTAGCATATGTGCTTTCTAGGGCCACTACTAGCTAAAGAAATTCTTGGCATGAGCTGTGACAGTGGGAGAAATGCCAGAGTCCTGAGGGTTAGGGAAAGGTTTGTTGAGGTTTGTACTCAGCACGTTCTGTCTCTGTAAAGGTGTCACTTATTCCTCAAGGACCTGCTAGAGCTTTAGCTCAGGGATGGAAGCTTTCACCATGAACCAGAGGTAACTCCTGCTTCAGATGATCTACTAAAATTAATTTTGCAACTGACAACAAAGTGATGAGTTAGGTCCCCATTCAGACTGTCTCAACTTTCTCTGCTCAGATTCATGTTAGTGACAAGCAGCTTTGTTCAGGGAGCAAATTAAAAGAAACTGTAGATTGAAATGACCCTAGATTATTGAGAGAGATTTTATTCTCCCCTGATCTCACATGAACTCATGTTCTACCCATCTGTGCAATGCAATCATTTGTCTTCTAGCCCATGCCACTGAAGAGCAGGTAAGTGTTTTGGATTGCTGCCTTAAAATATGTCAGTCAGATGAGGCCAATCTAGTTCTCTTGTACCTACCTATAAGGCATATCTGTAATTTTTGTCTCCTGCTTATGCATAAACAGTTTGCACATTGAGATACATATTTACATATGCCAATCTAGTGATTTCACTAGTTTATATAATTAAAAAATATATGTCTTTGACAACACATTCTTCTTTGGGACCAGGCTAATGATAGAAAATTAGGACAAAGAACTAATATTCATCTGGGCTCTAGAGATCTTCCTTGGTTAATGCAAAGAGCTTTGTAGTCTTTTCTGACAGCAAAATTCAGATTGAATGGTGTCACTGATACTATTGTAACTTGTCTAGTAGCTTGAAATTTGGATTGCATCCTGTCGTATTAAATCTGGATAAACCCACATTGTAACTTATTCATTGCCAGCACACTCTTCAGACTTGCAAAGGACCACTGGGATCAAACTCTGGGCAACAGTATGTCAAAGAAATACCACGGTATAGAATTTACAGATGTTTTTTATTTTCTGTTTTCAGATGTTTGACCAAAAGGAGCAATAGTTTATCTGATCAACTTCTAAATACTTTCATGGTTTTTTTTTACATTCCTAAGCTTTCTAACATCCTAAAACTTAATTTTGCTAAATAGTGTTTTTAGTTTAACATGAAAAGACAGACCACCCAGAGATCTCATTGTTCTATCAATTAATCATTTGTTCAAATTATTAAACAGTCTGACAATTAAAAAGTAAGTCTATTGGCTATTTTAATTTGTAAAGTTTTGTTTCCTGGTCACTGTTTTTATAATTAAATTTTTGTTAAAAGGTTGATTATTGTCCAACATTTTTTTCTAATGAAGACAGTACTGTGCTGTAAAAAGCTTACAGCTGAAGAGATTGAAATCATCTATGGTCTCAGAGGAAGAGTTCAGGAGCTACCAATGGCTATTTCCTTTGATAACTCCTGTTGTTTTGCATTATTTCCAAAAGTCAGATATGATAATTGTATGCAGAATTCTCACATAATTTTCCTTATATTTATATCTGTATTTAAGTTCATTTCCAAAATACGTGTTACTTCTTTGCTCAAAAAATCACAACAGCAAAATTTTCATACCTATGTCTTCTGAGATAAGCAGAAATGCCTCCTAAAATGCTAAAATGTTTTCCAGATTATAGGTTTTCAAGCCATAACTTCTTCTTTCTTAATGTACAGCCTTTCTTTGTGTAGAGCTCTAAGCCTGGCTGTTTAAGAGGTTATTTTAATTAGCCTAGTTCAATATGTCTTTCTCTATTTTCTTTATAATTAAATATGTTTTCAAAGGTCTTTTTGCAATCCACACATTTTATCAACAGTTATTTGCGACTCACTTCTGCATTTTGACAAAAGATTTTAACAAGTCCCTAACTATGATTGGTGCAATATCCCTGCAGATATATGATTTGTAGATGACAATCTCCCAGATTTTGGGGACTGTCAGTCTGCTATTGCTGCCTTTAATTTGTGAATTTATATTGCTAATGTGAATTTATATTGCTAATGTGACATTTTTAGCCCTAAACTAATAATTGCAAAAAAAAAATCAAACAGTTATAAAGCTCTGAGAAAATTCTATGCACTTAGTTATTATCAAACAAGCACTAGCATCAAGGAATTAATTTCTATAGTTGTCATACTGAAACAATGTTTTTCATGTAATTGTCTCTGGGCACAGAGCTCAGACAAAGTTCTTCCTTCTCTGAACACACAGTAAAAGAATATAATTTCAACCAGTGTGTACAGTGGTGCATCTGCACTTACAGTACACAATTCTTTCATTGCCCTGTACACAAAGCTGGTGCATAATTTTTCATCTGCCTCAATAACTATATACACCTCTGGTGTATTTTCAGTATATACTGTCTGACCTTGAAGCTCTCTACCTAAATAACAAGACTTCAATAGGAAGTCTAATTAGTCAGTTGGAGCACCATGCAACCATTCTAGTTTTCTAAGACCAGTTTTGACATTGAGTTAATATGTTTTCCTAGGAGAATCCCATAGTCTCTGGTCAAGAGTGAAATAGCTTTTACATCTACCCATCTATCCAAGGTATAACAATGAAGAATCTTTCAACATTACAAAGTAGCTTGGGAATCTCAGGAAAAAGACATAAAATTTAAGTGCAGAATATTATATAAGATGAACTCCCTCAAGAAATGACATGCATCACCAGTTTCTGAGCTAGAGCCTAAAATACACCCATTGAGATTAGTCAATTGCAGAGTGAATATTTAAAAACAAATTTCATCACATATAACTCTAAAATCAGGAAAAAGGTCCATGTATGGAAATTTGCCTCTTTAGAGACATGAGAAATTGAATGTGTCATACTCAACAGGTGTAAACTTTTTTTTTTTTTAGTTTGTTGAATTTTTTATTTCAAAATGTTTTTGAAATTTAAGA
This sequence comes from Taeniopygia guttata, assembly GCF_048771995.1. Lineage (NCBI taxonomy): Eukaryota > Metazoa > Chordata > Aves > Passeriformes > Estrildidae > Taeniopygia > Taeniopygia guttata. The sequence goes on from NC_133024.1 coordinate 38,977,672, forward strand.
GAAGTATTCTTATACATAAGCTAAAATATGAAGAAAACGTGGTTTAAAATTTGTTGGGTTTTTATTTATTTTTCTTGTCTCCTTTTTCTTTCTACAACATGGTCTTTTTTACATGATTATTTGGGAAAACAGCTGGCTTGGACAGACCTTGTGTTCAACATTAAAAAAACCCATTTTGATGGTATATTCAAAATCTGTCACATTTTTTCTATATGAATAAATAATTATTGCAAAATATATGAGCTGAATTGGAAATCAAAATGTGAAATTCTTTTTGCTATTCTTACACACAATATTAATGACATTGAAGAAAACTCAGTACTGATACTGATGAGATAGGCCTGCCAAAAATTTCTTCTATATTTCTATATTATTGTTCTACAGCTACTACTTGCAAATTTCTTCTGCTAAACAATTGCAAGTTAAAAAGTGCAAAAGGAATAGGACAGAGTTAAGGAGTGACAAGAGAAATAAAGTTGATAGTGAAAAAGCTTAAAATTTCTAAGAGATTGAACTTGGCTGGATGCCACTTGCCCACTAAGACTGTCTGTAACGCATCTCCTCAGAGGGAAAAGCAGAGAGAAAATAAGATGGAAAAAACCACATGGGAGATGATAAGGCAGTTTAATAAAGGAAAAACAAAGGTTGAAGATGTGAAAACAAAGGAAAACAAAAGATTTTATTCTTTACTTCCCATCTATAGGGAATGTCTTGTCACTTCCCAGGAAGAGGGGTTTCAGCATGCATAGTGGTTGCTCTGGTAGACAAGCATCATCATAAAAAATGCCCTGTCCACACCCCTGTTTCTCCCACTCGCATCCCCCTTTCTCCTTATTGCTGGGCAGATAGCTTATGGTGCGGAATATTCCCTTTGGTCAGTTGGGGTCAGCCGTCCTGGCTGTGTCCCCTCTCGAGACTTTACCCACCCTCAGCCTTCTGGTGAGAGAGGGTGTTGTGGAGAGAGCATAGGTGCTGTGCTGGAGCGAGTTTGCCCTGACCCTCTGATCTCTAGGATCTCAAGAAGCTGAAAAATACAGTAGTGCTACTGTACAGAGAGGGATCCAAATGAGGTGTATTTTGTAAGTAATCTTTTACTGCAGCCACTGAAAGTGTCAGTGATACAGGTTTTTAAAATGAAGGGCCCAAACTGTTTAACCCAAAAAATTTGTTGAGATTTTGACTCATTTTCCAGTCTGAAGTCTTTATCTGATTTTTATCAACATTTGTTTCAGTGAAACATGTCTATCAAATGTCTATGATGAAGGACCTTTAGCACACTCAAGTGGTTATTCAATTGCTTTCTAAATTATTGGCAACACTATCCAGGATGGCCTATGAGATCTTTCTGTGAGGCGAAAACTTGAATGTATTTGGTATGAAACAATAATGGAATAAAATTTAAAAAGTATTGGTCAAGTGTGAACCAGAAAATGGCTTCAGCTTTGTGCTTTATCCATGAACTGTGGCTTTTAAGGATATCACCAAGTTTGGGGACTTTTCATGGGAGGCAGTATCTATCTTCTGTTTGCCAATTATCCTGGAGACTCTTTCAGACAACTAGAGAGTAGGTGTAGCTACATTCCTCAATGTTTCTTAATCTTTCAATAATTTCCAAAAAACTAGAAATGTCATTGCAAGTATCAGTTGCAGATTACCTTTCCTTCCGGTCAAAATTACTTAGTAAAGAATATCTTCCCATTTTATTGATACTAGTGCCTTCATACTAATTTAGCCATACTACAGACTGATAAAGATTCACCCCGTCCCATTTAAAATCTGGTTATTCAAAAAAAGTTCTTTTTTGTACCTTGTTACAGTATCATTTAACTTTCTAACATATAAAAGTATTAAAACTGAGCCTTGAAAATATGACAGTGCAGTTCATAAGTTTATAAGTGGTTGCAGACCAAACGCGTATGCTTTCAGGTGTATCTCAAAACAGATTTTACTCTCAGCAATTACAAAAAAAATTCTCCAATTTTTTGCTATTTTTTTTTTAGATTAAATCAAAATTTTGCTCAGGAGAAAAAATTTAGAAGGGAATTCAATTTTTTCCTGCTTTAAGTAATGGGCAATGATTCCAGACTTCTGAAAAGGTCCCAGAGATTGTTGGAAAGCTGGAAATGTTATTAATAAAACAAGTGGCAAAACACAATTTCATCAAGGCATCGCTGCCCTTATAAAATGACCCTTTTATTCATCTTAGTGATGGCATATTTTTTATAGGTTGAGTAAGAAATGAAGGGAGGAAAAAATATCTCCTGAAGCACTTTTTTTTTCCTCAGAGAAGGTTAAATAGGGCTTGTGCTTTTTGGTTTGTTTTCCTTTTTTTCTCTGCTAAGAGCAAGGAAGTGAGCCTCATATAGGAGAGAGATTTCTGAACAACTGTGAGGAGGATTCCATTTTAAGAAAGGGATAAATGACAAGGATAATTGTTTCCACTTCTGCTTTGCTGTTTCCCACAAAGATGAATTTTGACTTCAAAGCTGAATGTAGAGGGCAGTGAGCAGTTTTATTGGCTTGGGATGGGAGCAAAAGACAGACTATTAATTTGTGATCTGCGCCAAGCTCTTCCTAGGTAATTTTCCCCTGCTGACAATATATTTTTCCTTTTTTCCTACAAGTACTCACATTTGCATTCTGGCTCATTGGCTGAAATATAACCAAAATTTGAATGTGTAATCAGCTCTATTCAGACAGATCCTGCTACCTTTGCATTGCTTGTTTCTTTCTATCTTCTTTGTATGTGCCTTGTTTCTTAATATCCTTTACAATATACATGCCAAGTAGCACTCAGGCTTGATTTACATGTACAATGCATTTGTACACAGTGGAGAAATCACAGCAAGTTTATACACAGCCCATCACTAATCTGTTCAGCACTGTATTCCCGTGTTAGTGAGGAGACACATTGACTTTCCAGAATCACACAGGGCAAAATTCACTGCTTTTACAAAGGCTTAGCACGAGTTTCCTCCTCTGTGATATGTGACTAATATTATCCACTTAACATCAGGAGGCTGCAGCTCTGAAGCTCAACTCATTAGCATTTGTAAAATATATCAAAAACTTGAAATGAAATATGTTATCTGCAGAAAAAAAAACCTATTACAAACACATTAAAAAATACTAACCAAGTGAATTATCCTTTTTCATTAGGAATGGTGCTTCTCCTATTTCTGTATGTCTGCCATCCTCACATTTTCTGAATGTTTCCTGATCTGTGACATCTCACATTAATTTTCTTGCCTAATTCTCCTGAGTCAAGCTCAGAATGTTTTCCTCAAGTCATCAAATAAAACTAAACTGATGTGGGAAGTGGCTGTAGCTTTAAGCTCACAGCATCTATTAGGAGAACCATTAATTTTGTTTGGTAACAGTTCTATCCTTCCCTCCTCAAAAAAGAAATGCAACAAAACATCTGCCGTCATCGTGTTTTTCTGAAAGCTTTGAGTCAAACTGAGAAACCTTTATCCTGATTAAAATCTTCCAAATTCTTTTGTCTACTACAAATAGTGTAATTCTTTGTGTAACAATGCTACTTATTATTCCTTATACGTTAAGATCTCATAATCTACATTCTTACTTTGCTTTGCTGTTTTAGATGCTTTTGTATATTACAACAAATGGCAAGTTGCTAGCGAGCTGTTAGCCATATAAATTCCTTGATATAGCCTAAACTTCTCCATAAGTGGTGGGTTTTTTTAAGAAAAAAAGATATGAAAATCTCGTGAACCTTGGGGAGAAGTGTCTAAGGGATACATAACAGAGAGGAAACTATACTTTCATTATGATCCTGAATACGAGGAAGAACTTTTTTATTTTGTGGGGGACCACACATTGAAACAGGTTGCCCAGAGAAGCTTTGAAGTCTCTCTCTGGAGATATTCAAGAACCATCTGAATGCAAAGCTGTGTAATGTGTTCAAGGATGACCTTTCTTGAGCAGAGAGATTGACTAAGCAACTTGCTACAGTCCTTTCCAACCTTACTCATCATGTAATTCCATGATTCTGTGAATCTGTAATCATACTTTCTTGATAGGAAACAGTAATCTTGCCCTAAGATTTAAAATCCAATTTAAATAAACATTAATTAATTATTTTAAGTAGTAGTATCTATTTCAGAATATTTAAATTGAGCTTTTTACCTGTTGTATGTTTTCACAAGAATTGATTGTTGCACTTTAGACGTCTGTTTGTTGAAGTGGTTGCTGCAGTCTTGATCCATTAGGAATGGAGATAGCCAATGAAATACAAAGTTCAGTGGGTTAATACATGCTCAGCCTAGGTGGGAACGCTCAGGTACCTCTCCAAGAATAGGGAGTTCTGCACTCTGTCGCACAACTGACACAACAGTTGCATCTTATGTCAGAGCAGGTTATGCTCCATGGGAAGAGATGAATATCTTCAGGTCTATGTGTGAATTTGTGAACATCCTAATATCTCCCCAGGAGGAGTTTTCACACCTGAGCCCATTGTGTAAGGAAGGAATTTGGCATGATAAAAAACATTTTCCCTCCTCACAGTATCTGCTTCTTCTTCTGCAAATGGCTGATTGTATTGAGTCATTTGCCATTAATATTCCAGCGTCTCACAACAAGAGAATTAGCCATAACAAGTTCTAAGAACTCTTGGAGATTAACAAAATGAGCATTTTAAGAATGAATTTCAGACTGTCTCTTAAAGAACTTTATCTTGATCTGTGAGTTTCCTCCTATTTCCCCTTCTGATTCTCTCCCCCACCCAACCATATTTTCACCATCATGTTGTGTGGGGTTTAGCTGCTGGCTGGGGTTAAACCATGGTAGTACCCTAGAGCATCTCCATCTACTAGACACAACTGGGCAACCATATCTTCTTGAAAGTAAGTGAGGTTACTCCATGTCATTGTTTGATCATATTAATTGTAGAAGAGTTAAGATATTTCGTGTACATGTTGGAGTCTACATACATATATCTATATGAAAGTATCCCCATCTAGAACCGATTCCCACATAAACTTTCCACAAAATAAGGGATCCTAAAAATTATGGACTACAACAACTGCCCTAACTCACCTGATATCTGTTACAACTGTTCTAATAGTAACCTTTATACTTCATCTCATCTAAGTAGGTTAAACTTTCTCAAACAACATTATGGTGAAAAGGTCTTCTGAGGATGGTAGATTGGATGGAATTTCAAAATCAATTATTTCACCACTACCATGACATTATCTAGCTGAACATGCCCAGAACACAGTTGTACTTATGAATTTGTAGTTTTTTTCACAAAACCTGAACTGCTCTTCAATCTTTAATGAAATGTTTTTACTGTGTTAGGCAAACTTCTTCCCATTTAAATAATTTTTTAAAATTCACAATCCTGCAATTCTGCCTTTGAAATTATCTGCTGCAAGACTACAACATGATTTTTCCTGTAGTTTGTCACAAAGGATTTAAATTATTGATGCATTCTATTTTAATTGTATTAATAATGGCTCAATTGGCATCTATTTTACTCAGAATGTCACTTGGCCTTCTACCTCAAGGGAAAAAGACAAAACCTTTTTTTTACTGTTCTACAGAACAGTAATTAAGTACATATTTAGTTTAGTTTCAGAGTCTGGTTCTTTAAATATAAAGTTTGAAAGTTATCCAAAGAGCCCTACTAGGTTATATTACAATGACTATTTAATTATCCATTCTAAACAGAAACACATCCATTGCTAAATGGAGGGAAAAATAAAGATACTGAATCCTTGGCTGCAAGAATCAATAACAGTTTTACTCCTGACCTCATTAGGTATAAGATTTTCAGTGCAGCATTTGTTAACAGTAGCAAAAGGTACAGCATGGAAGGAAAACAGTCTCTCCTGGTACCCTAAGAATACCTACAAGTGAAGCAGTCATGTATCAATTTCCTGATAATAAGACAGATATTTGCCTTCCTCTTTCAATAACACCCCAGGCTTGATATTTTTGAACCTACATAGTTTTTAAAGCAAGCTGGCATCTTGGTTTGTGTTGGGTGAGCAAAATTCTCTTGGGTAAGGATCTGAAATTAGGGTTTCCATTCATAAGCAAAGGGAAGCAACTACATAAAAATTACAGGACAATAGAAGAGAAAACAAAAATCTTATTTCCCATTTCTTTTTTTAAGCTTCTTGAACTTTCCAACCAGCTGTAGATGGCAGGTGTTGTGGGTCATGCTTCATTTCACACTAGTGAGTACGAGAGAAAATGGTTTATTTTCAGCAGTGCTAAGTGGCTGTGGAGCCTATTATACTTCAATAGGCTCTCAGCAACCCTGTGAATCAGGCCAATTTTTTAGGTTCTGTATCATCATCTTCGTGTCTTGTCCAGCTCTCTAAAAATCTTCAGCTCAGCACATAGTGACCAAGAAAGGATAATAAAGCACACAGTCTCCTCAAATAGTCTGTACAGTAATATGCTATAAGAAGGAATTCAGTATATTAAGAATATAGCTATGATTCATAATGTTGCTTAAGTGATTCTTCCCCCACATACAGTTCATTTAGCCACTTCTAATCTTTATTAGATATCTTTTCTACGCCTTATAGCAATAGAAAAGCCATTTCAGCTAGGTGCAGTTTTGAAAAGATTTTGCTGATACATGTTTTTTTAAACTTAAAACTGATAGCTTCAGAGTTTTGCTTTTAAACGTGCATCTTAGAAAAGAATAAGTGCAACCTTGTGTCACAATAAGGAAATCCAAAAGCAAGAGTCAAATGTAAATAAATCCATACAACAGTTTTGATCTGTGCTATCTAGACAGTCTAAAGGACTAGTTTCAAATCACCTGTATTTTGCAATACAGGGACAGCCTATACTTAACTGGCATTAAGTCGAAATGCCTCTTCCCTGGAGCTTTAGTCTTTGGTTCTAGCACACTTAATTGAAAGTGATCTAATGTCAGATGTTTGAGTGTTTGTTGTCAGCAAAACAAGTAATACACTGTACTACAAGGAATGAGATGAGCCTGGAGACAAAAGTAAAAGTGTTTCAACATCATTATCAACTAGTATATGGAAGAAAATATTTATTGGTCACTGCTGTGGGTAGCTAAATAGGTGCTACATGTAAATTACCTATATGCTGATATTCTTTACTAAAATAATTTATTTTCATCGTATGCTTTTTTTGTATGGATGTTTTGTTTTGTTTTTAATTGAATTAGTTTTGCAAATATGCTTTTGCCTTCAAAAAATGCAAATAAACAAAGAGACATAGACACAGACCTTGTGGGGCGGATGAGAAGCAATGATCATACATAGAAAATTACAATCAGAAAACTTTGTTGGGAAATAACTAGGGATGGTTGAGACTGAACAAAGGTCAGCTGGAAATGCATTTTCTTGACAATTTTTCAGTGTTATTCAAATTACTTTAGAATGCCTTGTAATGTAGAAAGAAGGGCTGTCAGCCTTTCACCTGTCATCTTTTCATGTCTGACTTCCCTCAGCCATATTATCTTATATTTGCCCTCTAAATTCGTGGGAAGCCAAAAGTCAAACAATCTACCTCTTGCTTATTAATTATATTGGTAGGATTTCAATGTCAAGATTCAAGACCTATAATTATTTTGTTCTAAATTGCTTTTTATTAGATTATTTTTCTTTCTGAGTAAGAAATTATGGCATTATGAATTTGTCTTCCAATCTTTCAGTCATTAAACACCCAATACTTGGATATCTGAATACCTATTTAAGCACATAACTTGGTCATCTGTGTAAATAAGACACATTTGAAGGCTATACTTAAGCGTATCACAACTATATTAAAGTAGAAATTTAAGACTTTCATTGACTGATGTATCTATAGAATGTTTTAACTCTTTGCTTTCCTTATGCCTTTCTACCTAACAAATCTCAAAACCAAAGTTTGAATTTGTAAAAAAAGTAAAAAAATGAACTTAAAGAAAAAAGAAGAATAAAAAGCAAAAATAAGGAACAGAAATGCTTTGAGATTTATAACTTTAATGTATTGTTTTTTTTGTTGCTGTGGTTATTTAATTCTCTTGTGGATAATTTTTAGCAATAGAGGATGCCAAATTATTGGGAATGCAGATTTCTTTTGAACTAAAGTAATCAAAATCCCTAAAATATGTGAGCTATAACCTAAAGAGATGCCAACATTAGTAGATCAAAAAGCCTTTGAAGAATCACATAGGTAAAGTAGGGTAACATTATTTTGCCTATTCAGAGGATTAACCTGGCATAAATATATTTTATTCAGATGCTTTCCTCACCATACCATTAATATTTTTTTTCAGAGGAAAACTGTCTACATGGCATAGATGCATTTTAAAATCAAAACATTTCCTGGCCTGGAACAATACATCCTTCAGAGTGTAACAGAGTTCAAATGAGATGGAACATTCTGTTTTGCCTCTTGTGTCAGCAAACTTGCTCCTCCAAAGTGCACTGACCTCTGTGAAAGAGTTCCTAAGGGGCAAATAACCTGAATGTTTGCAGGAATGTGCAGGGGAGTATGCTGCTAGCCACAATGTTTTCATTCCTTGGCCACTCGGATCAGGGAGCCTCTGACTCTGGTCAGCCAAAATTGGGTCCTGAGGGGTGCAGATTTGTTAGTGTGGCAATCAGAGCTGAGAGGCAGGCACATTGGGTTTGAGAGACTGCAGTGAGAGCAGCTGATGCACTCTGTGTAGGCACTTAATATCCTGTCTTGGCCAGGAGAGCCAAGATTCTTCCACGCATCTGCATTTGCAGATTTGCAGGCACAGACTTGTGTACAGACCTGGATGTGACTCAGGAGAAAGATGAGACTGACACATTTGTTGGCTAACAGTCAGTCATCCTGCAGCTCTTCGTCTGGAAACAGAGCTGGGAACCCATTCTGCATGCAAGGTCGCTGTGATTTTGGCTGTCAAATACAGGAAGGATGCCTCCATTCAGAATGAATGATCTCATCTCTGGTGCTCAGTCCAAAGGACAAGGGACATTTCAGGTGATTTGTGATTGCATTATATTGACTATGAGAGGTGCTTAGAAACATTCCAGCTTATATTTTGATGGAGGAGATCACCTTCTCTCTTCTGGACATATTGTGCATCTCTCTTTACTGTTGCCAAAAGGTTTTTGTTCATAAAAGGCAACAGCTGGACATCAATAATTTTTTTTTCTTCCTGCATGCATAGTCATAAAATGAGAGGGGCATTGAAGATTGGGTCTGCACACATACAGAGAACCACTAGAGGCCATCAAATATCTCTCTGTCTAAGCACTAATGGGTTTAACTTTTAATGTACAACATTAATACAGAGGAAACTGTTATGTCCACAAAGAACGGCCACGGCTGCAATCTCAGAAATGGAAAGGATAAGAGAAAAGCGCAGGGTCAAATGGACATAGAAAAATAGTAATTTAAATTAGAAAAATTAAAAAGAGAGATGAGAAGGAGACATTTGTAAAATAATTTTTTAAGGAATTAAGGCTGGAAGTAATGTATATGGCTTTACTTTACCAACAGCTATAACAGAATGAGAAACAGTTTCCCTGCATAACAGTGAGAGAGTCCACTGCAATTGCTTGTGAGCAGGTGGCTGCTGAAGAAGTGTTTTTCACACATTAACAGCAAAGTCAAGTATCTGTGTGCAGTTTCGTATCCAGGTAACATTTCCAGAATAATTTCTTTCCCAGAACTAAGAACTAAACAGTATGGCTTTGACCTCCAAATGTGTTTGATGGCTCACAGCAGGCTTCTAGTTCTTTGCATCTATTACAACAAGTTACCTGGCATAATTTGTCATATTTATTTGTTTCCCAAAGAAGACATATAAAGGTACAATTCAAATTAAAACTTAAATGTAAACAAGGAAGGGTATTTGTACTTTCTAATGAATTTATAAATCCTATCATATTTTAATCACACTCTGTCTTTGCATTTGGTCCCATTAAAGTCAGCATGACTGCATTTGACATCAGCAGGAAATTCATCCACCCCTTTGCACTAGTACTTTCTCATCCCTGGCTAATTTTTTATATCTGTATTACTGGAGTCATCTTCTACGGACAGAGCTTCCACTGTGCCAGGCAAGAACATGATCTAATGATTAAACTGTAAATATTGATATGTTTGCCTGAGTTAGAATTTCCTTCACTGATTGTGTAATTGCAATTATCCTCTAACAGAATAAAATCGTGTCAGACTTATGCTTTGGAATCACCCTTTACTCTCATGAAGCCCCACATGAAATAGTACCTTCAGCTCTGAAACCCCAGCATGAGAGGGAGATCACCCTGCTCGAGCAAGTCCAGAGGAGGACACAAAGATGATCAGAGGGCTGAAGCTCTCACCTCTCCTGTGAAGACAGGCTGAGAGAGTTGGGGCTGTTCAGTCTGGAGAAGAAAAGGTGCCAAGGAGACCTTAGAGCAGCCTTCAAGTACCTAAAGAGGGTTACAACAGAGTAGAAGAGGCATTTTTGACAAGACCATATAGTGATAGGACAAGGGCTAATGGCTTTAAAATGAAAGAAGGAAGATTTAAATTATTAGAAAGAACTAGGGTGGTGAGACACTGGCACGGGTTTTCTAAAAAAGCTGTGGATGCCCCATCTCTGAAGTCTTCAAGGTCAGGGTGGATGGTGCTTTGAGTGATGTGATCTAGTGAAAGGTGTCCCTGCCCACAGTAGGAGAGCTGGAACTAACTGATTTTTAAGGTCCCTGCCAACCCAAACCTTCCTATGATATTTATGATTCATTATGAATCATATTTATATGAGATGGCTGTATATGTAGAAGTTTGTTATTAATGGTCAAAGATTTTAAATTCAAGCAATTCTTTATATAGAGAAGCAGGATCATGAATTTGCACAGTTGTGTAATGCAAGGGCACCTTCTTCCATTCAGTGTTAGTTCATGTCTCTGTCTGTCCATGAATCCATCAGTACATCTGCAGTTTACTCTGTGATTACTGTGATATTTCCTTAAATACAATGCTGACTGAGATGTGTCTAACTGAACTATATTGTCCTATTAGTGCTTGTATTGAGTTGAACTAAAATTATTGCTTTGTTTTTTAAAAAGTAAATAAAAAAATCCAAGAACAAATGTAGGTATAATGTACATATTCTGGTTCTTTAACTTATCAGAAGATTCACCCTGCTCCCATACTAACCATCTCTATAAATTGAAGCCTCCTCAGAAATCCAGATTGTGGAGTTTGAATAATATCAGAGAGACATTTCTTATCACGCAGCTTCCCATGATATTATTAGCACTACTGATACAAGTCTCTTCTCAGTGTTAGAAGAGGGCACTGCTCTTCAGTATGAATAAGACTGCCAGAATATGTAAACAGGTCCTATTCAATTTTTTTTTCAATGACAAGGTTGCCATGTAGCTGCATTAAGATTTTTTTTTTTTCTGAATTCTTTCTAAAGCATATTTTAACTTGTCTCATACTTTGCAGACACACAGGAAAAGTAGTCTCTGGCAGACCATAGTGCTTCTCAGGATCAGAGATTTTGGTCTGAGACAGGCATCTTTCCTGACTGGGTTGCTCAAAGCCTCATCCGACTAGGCCATGCACACTTCCAGGGATGGGGCATCCACAGATTCCCCATGCAGCCTGTGCTGGTGCCTCACAGTCTCATAGTGAAGATTTTTTTCTTTGATCTAATAGATTTAGATCTCTTTCAGTTTAAAGCCACTAGCTCTTATGCAATCACTACATACCTGTCTCAAAATTCCCTCTCTTTCTCATAGGCACTCTTCAGGTTCTGGGAGGTGCTAGAAGGTATCCCCAGAGCCTTCTTTTCTCCGCATGTTTATTGGATCCTGAGTCAATTTTCCTACCATTGCATACACTATCTATGTCCATATTAATCCTAGTTATGGCTTTGAAGAAACTCACATTTAACAGTGATTCACAGTCAAATCTTTGACACATACACCTGCTCTGCTTGTTCTTTGCGTTACAAGTACAGGGTACAAGTTCTTGGTCTCTTGAAGACTATTTTCAGACCTTCCTCCTACCACTTCCTGTTGCAAAAATATTACTTGCTTGGGAACATGGGCTAGGAAAATCTAACCTTGAAATTAACACTTGCCACTCAGACAAGGAACAGCTTACCTACAAATTGTCTTCTGGATTTAGTGATATCAGCTTGAAAAGCAGCTTCTACTTGCTCCTGCTTCTTATTGGAGGCTACCACAGCTTCAATCTGCACAATTTGTCACTTTCTACTGCTTCAGTTTAAAAAAGTAAAGAGAGAAAAAAAAAAAAGAAAAGAAAAATTAAAAGAAAGACAATAGAGTCCAGAACCTAGCATTTAAATTTGCTGAGCAGTTTTAATTTCCTTTTAGTTACTGAGCTAGCAGACTGGAGAGGGTAGTAAGGTCTGAAAGGGGAAGTGACCAGCAACCAGCAGATGTGAGGGCCAGTAACCTCTTTAGTCACACATCTAAACCAAGGCAAAAATATGTGAAGTTCTTACTCAGCTTGTTTCAAGGACCTCAGTGGACTTTTACAATGAAAAATGGGCTTTTCAGTGTTGTGCTCAGTCCCTCCATTTGCTGTCAAGTTTAAGCAAATAAAATCATATCCTTCTATACCATGACAGTACAGGAGTTAAACCAATAAAAATGCATGTGAATATCAGTCCTATGCTTCCGTAAGTGTAAATATATTAGGAATATATTTTGGTAGGTTTCTCTGGTTCACTGTCTTTTGTTTTGATTAAAGAGTTATATTTACTTATTTGTTCATTATATTTTTTTATTCCTCAATGCTTCAGAGGCAACAGAGGGTTGTTGTTGCTTTCTTCTGTGTTTTTCATTTAAAGTCCGGTATTTAAATTTTTTTTTCTTTTTAAATTATTTCATTTAACATCAATTTGCTTTGATTAGGCTGCCCTTGTGTGCACATTCTGCACTTGCTCTGTGTTGGTTTGTAGTACCAGATTCAATAATTGCTCCTTATTGTTCTCTATCCTGGTATTATTTTAATTAATTTGACTTAAATTACAAGGTTCATTACTTACCCTAGAAGTTAAGGACCATGTGTAGAAATCATATTCACTTGATCTACTCCAGGTCTCACCTCACCAGGCTTCAGCAGCCTTGGTTCTATTTGTTGGGTTTGTACATGGCCTAAACATTCCTGCAGAGTAAGTGGGGCTGCCACACACCAGGTGAGCCCAGCACTGGTGAGAGCAGCCCGTGAGGAGCATTGGGCATTTCAGCAGGGCCTGAACAGGGAAGGCTCAGGGGACACAGCTGATGGGCCTGCTTGGTGAAGAGCTCTGAAAGTAACCGGTGAGAAAGCTGCTTTCCTTTGTACATTATCCCAATGGCTTGGGAAATTTCTTAGGAAATCAAAGAGCAGCTATTTTAAGCCTATTTCAGTCTGCAGGCTTTCAGCTCATTATTCTTTTCTCCCATGAATATCCATTCTTTGCTTCAGGAGGAGAATTTGGTTTTCCAAAATTTGCACATGTCAGCTTCTTCTCCTTACACAGAGACATCCTCAGTTTGATCTTTTGGGGCAATGATGTTGTTTTTCATATTAAAAAAAAACAGACCACTATTCAAAGGAGTCACAAAACCTCCAATTTTTCTAGAACTGCCGGCCCATCAACCTGACTGTACACCTACTTTCTGGCAGTCTTTTATGGAAATGATTTTCTAGAGTCATTCAGAAAACAAAGCAGACAAGTATACAGTGGTAAAAAGAATCTAATTTCTTAGGATCTCAGACTAGATATCAGTCCCAAGGTAATCAAAGCTTGATTCACAACCTAATACTAAATACTTTCAAGTCCCATTAACAGTTTTGCCAATTATAGTAAGTTGTTAATAAATCATCCTACCTCTTGACCCTTACAATGTTATTATATTGTATGAGCCTCAGAGTTCTGTTTTTAACCAGAGTGTTATGTTACCCTTGGTATTGTAGCAGTACTTGAATTTATTTAGAGAAATACTCTTATGAAATATTACTTATACCTATACTCCCTATTTATATTTTTTCTATTCCAAATAAAAACAGAAAAATATGGTTTCACAGTCCCTGTTCCTGAGTAAGGGAACTTAAATCACAGAGTCTTGGAGTGATCCTCAGTGTTAGAGTGAGAGTCTGAGGCAAATCCAGTACTGAATACACATCTGATTCCTGATCCAGTAATTTAATTATCCATTTAATAACTGATACAATATAAAAGGGTAAATTGCAAAGAAAATTCGCCAGACCAGGTTTCTGATGTCTGTTTGTAGGGCTCCCTTGGGACTGTCAGGGCAGCACAAGTGTGAGGTGGGGGCAGCTGGGGTCTGGGACATATCCTTCGATGTTTGGATTTTTTGCAGTCAGCCACCCGCTCAGGGCCAGGATGCCCTGAGCATGAACTCCAGCCCTTTTCCCAGGGAAAAAAAACTTGCCAGACCAGGTTTCTGATGTCAGTTTGTAGGGCTCCCTTGGGATTGTCAGGGTAGCACATGTTAGAGGAGGGGGCAGCTGGGGTCTGGGACACATCCTTCGATGTTTGGATTTTTTGAAGTCAGCCGCCCACTCATGGCAAGGGGACCCTGAGCGCAAACTTCCGCCCTTTTCCCATTTAAGTATTCCCTTAAATCCAAATTACAATATTAAAGAAAATATTTTTGATTGGAAACCGTATCCTAACCCTCTCTTTTACCATTTGAGAGACATAAATTCACCATTTGTCATTGCTCTGCATTTCAAATGAACAGCATAGAGCAGTGTTGTTTTTTGTTATGTTAAAGCTCTGATGTTATCATTTTAAAGATCAGTTTATGTTAAAAATGGGGTTCACGTGCCTAGGAAGGGCAGTTTTGTAGTTCTGGGAAGCTTTAAACATATGTTTTCTAGAAGTAATCAACTGGCCACTGAACAAAAATTCTTTTCTCAGACATGGCTGTGAATTTTAACTAGTGTAAAAGAAATTATTCACAGAGACTAAGTTAATGCCAGTAAACAACCTCCACTGACACAACAGGGGAGAAGAGTTACATTGCACTGGGTGAGTATGGAAACAGTGTGTGGAAGGAAAGGATATTTTCCTATGATGGTATATTGACTTCTGCGAAGTAAAAACGTTGAACTGTTTCTATTACATTTGTTTCTGAAGTGAATGCGAAATCATTATAGCTGTCTTCCAGCAGTGACTACAGGCTTCATCTGAGATTGGTATCCTCATTACTAAACACAGTGAGATCCTCTGCTCTGCAGAGCTCACTGTCTAGAAACAGACAATGGAAGTAGGATAAGCAATAATATAAAGAAGTGAGGCAGGAAAATATCAAAGCAGAGGTTTGTAGAAACAACACCAGAATGTCCTTGTGATTAAAAGTAAAGCTGTCACTGGAACTTTAAATGCTTCAGGTTCTTTGAATATTCTCATTACCTATTTTAAAACACATATCACTTTGGGATATTTTGTTGCCGTCTTTTTTTTTTTTTCTCTCTATGTGTGTGCCTGTTTCCAATTACTACTTCAAATATTCTTCATTGTGTATCAGGTTGGTATATCTGTTCCATACATGAGTAAATGTGTCACAAAGAAAAAGGGATGTGCAGATAAATAAACTTCTTATAGGTTGGTTATATCTATGTCAAGCCTTTATGACAGCTTCTCGCATAAAAGTCTTTTAGCCTCTTGCAGTATAAGCTGCCTTAAAAGAAAATAAATATGTGATTATGCATAAGATTATAACAATGCTTTATATGTCCTTATGCTATGGACTAAAACTAACAGGATGATCTAGGCATTTAGATCCCACCCAATCTTCGCTATCTAATCTCCCCTGTGATAGTAAAATGAAAGCATAATGTTCTCAAACTTCTGCTCCAGGATCACGAAAATTTACTGGCTATGAAAATCTACAGTGCCCAAGGCTTTTCCTTTCACTCCCTGACTGTTCCCAGTACTGTACCTGCTCAGCAGAGTAGTTCCTTGCTTTCAGAATGTATTCAACTGTACATGACACACTTTCCCCTGGGAAATAAAAGGTGTATTTGTCTGAAAACATACCTTAGACCAGCTCTGCAAGTCATGAAATCTAAGGAAACTTCACCCCAGTCTTCAGTCTTGGTGAACGAAGTACCTTTTATTTTTATATGTATTACTTCTGCTTATTGGATATCAAATTTTTAAGTAAATACTTACTTTCAGATCTAAAATTGTCCAAGGGTCTAACCTAAACTCACTACTCACTTTTTGTTTTTTTTTCCAAAATACAACATAATTTTTATGAAGTTGTCTTAATTGGTCAAAATCTACAAATGTGATTCCCCCATATAGCCCATCAGGCTGAAAAGAATTCCATCATATTTAGGAAAAAAAAAATCAAAAAAACCCCAAATCCCCAAGAAAACATATTTCTTCTGCTTTGGAAAAGAGTGAAATCCTTTCTGGACTGACAAATTTTAGCTTCTGATATTACAGTCAGCTAATCATATAATTTCACTCATTAAATAAACTCAATTTGGGATGTCTGCTTTTCTCCACAATATCCATAAGAAATCTGTCCAAAACCTTATTTTACTGAGTGCTAAAAACATTTTACCAAACTGGTTTGCACTGGGCCCACTAAAAGACAGATATCTTTTTTGAGTCTATGATGTCTCAAAAATCCTGTGTAATGTGTTTAAAATACAGGTTGTTGAGCTATCAGTTTGGCTGTGATGCATTTTTGTTTAAAAGAATTGCACTTACTGCTGCAGTTAAACCTGTCTGCATTCTGTCTTGATGTGTTTTATTGCCTGGATGTCAATTTGTCTTAAACAAATGGGGAAAACCCCATGTTACTAAAACTGTTAATCTTCATTTCAAACACAATTTACAAGAAGACTGTCAGGTTTTATCCATTGAAGAAAGTAATTGAAAGTAAGTATTGAAAGCCATTGAAGAAAGTATTGAAAATAGATGATCTGATCAATAAAATGTTTCTCTGAGAGCAGGTTACCATCTTGTTGTTTATCTATGCATTAAAATGAGCTTTAACAACCTGAAACAAGATTTCACAGTCCAGCCACCAATATCTGCTCATTTCTCCTTTTCAGTGAGAGGACAGTCATAGGTCTGATGATAGTATACTGCTTAGCATGCCAAGAAAATCTCTTTTCTGAATACCTGCTGTGAGATGAATGAATTATTTGCTAGGCTCAAAGCACAAATGATTTAGCTGTGCTACCTTAAAATGGTGTTGGTCAAAATAATTCATGGAGGCTATTCTCATGAAGTGGAGCAGACTGTAACAATCTGTATCTGAGCCTGGTATTTATGATTTTCAGCAACCATGTGAACTTCTTCCACTCTGGGTAAGCAAACATCCTGGGTGTCATGCAGTTCTGCAGGAGCTCTGCTATACAGCCACTCATATGTATGCAGTGAAAAAGAAGGCTTATTAAGGAATATGGTTTGCCTATATTTATTTTGACACTCTTTTTCTTAGC
Organism: Taeniopygia guttata; assembly: GCF_048771995.1. Classification (NCBI taxonomy): domain Eukaryota; kingdom Metazoa; phylum Chordata; class Aves; order Passeriformes; family Estrildidae; genus Taeniopygia; species Taeniopygia guttata. The sequence goes on from NC_133024.1 coordinate 38,995,108, forward strand.
ACATAGTAGGATAATAAACGCATGATGAATACACTACAAAGAATGAAAGTGGTTTAGCCATTAAGAGATACTCAATTAATCCTCTCACTTCCTCAGAGTAGGCTTATCTCTGTTTACTTCTACAAAGATCATTGCTGCAGTTATACTTTTTAAGGATTAAAGTAAGCTTGACAGGTTAAGCTTTAGTTTTAGTCAAGAAACAGCATAGAGTATATGGAAAGGAAGACAGATATTTTTCTTTGTAGACTTGGTTCAGGAGATTACTGGGATTCTTCTCTTTTCCAGAGCACCCATTTTGAAAAGCCTGTATAAAGACACCCACAAGCTGCCTAAAAAAAGAGGCAGGAGAGGAATGCATATAAGAGGTTAAGCATGGTAAAGAAAATTAAAGGACAGTAAACAGAAAAATGTACTGAACATGTAATGGTGATCTGTAGCATTGCTTTATATTGTTTAACAGCCAGACAGTAACAAAAGATAATTATTTATCATGGAAGCTGGAAGGATGGCTGGGATCTGTGTAGTAAGCTCTAGACCCATGTAGAATCCTATTTCAGACCACATATAGGCTAGATGAAAATTTCCTGGAGGACAACTGCTTAGAATTTTGTAAAGGCTGACTGGCTTCAGTGGATACTGAGCAGTCAGTAGCAGTATCCACCAGTTTGGGTGTAGGAATAAAACTGTTTTTTGCATATATCAAGGCAAAACCCCACATACTGACCCAAGAGACTAAGCCATTATAGAGATGCAACTCTTCTGCTGGCTACTCTACTGTGTTAGGGAATATGTGGTGTCCCCAGCTAAGCATAATTTCTAATCACCTGTTCATGAAGTGTTTAATTAGGACTATCATCCATCCGTAATAGATGAAGAAGAACTATGAGTGTTGGTAGATACTGGAATTCTGCTTCACAAACATGACTGCTCTGTATCTTTTCCACCAGTTGCAGTGCAGTTCTGTGTTCCAAAATATAAAATATTTTCACTAGCCATGTTAATGAAGGTTGGCTAGTTCATTCAGTGCACAAGTCAGCACATTCTGGTAGAAGAGAAAAGACAAAATTTGTTTAGCCAGGAGGAGTAAAACTTCTGTGGGGGCTGTACTCTTCTTTCCCACAGAATCTTCATACCACTGAGACTCTGGCTTCACAGTTTGAACCCTTTCACACAGCAGTACTCAGCTTGTGGACAGGTACCACGGCTCTGCACAGATGTCTGCTTTAACAAGCAGTCTAGTGCACACTGGGGCTGTGGTCTCCCTAAATATCCAGACTGGCACCTTTTTGGAGAATGATACATGTTTCTGATGTGTCAAAGTTCCCTCTTGTTGAAGATTAGGGCATACAGCTGCAGGCAAGAGGACTTGGTGCACCTTCATGTTCTATTCTGACTTGGAGCTGGGCACACACCCAGGAATGAGGGAAATGTTTTTTGGAGCAGGTGTCAAGGAAATTGTACCTAGAAATGACTATCAGTAGGAAACAAAGACCCATAGAGAAACCAGGAATATGTCTTGAGCGACCCACAGTGAAAGTCAAATAAAGTGCCATTTCCTCTCCACAGGAATGCTGTGGTGCTGCTCTGCTTCTTGCCATGACACGCAGTCTCAGATCAGCATGGCAAACAAGATCTAAGCAAGGCAAGGGAAACTTGAGAAAGCAAGGCAGTCAAGTTGTCATTGAATTATGTAGGTTAATCAATTAATATCTTTATAGAGAGCAGTTGTTCTGACTGAGGGAATCAAGTGCCACAGCAAACAAATAACAGCAACAGTGAATGTGAGAAGAAATGACAGGCAGCTGTCTCACAAAAATAAATTAAAAAGGGCAAATTTGAAAGCATAGCTCTGGGAAAAGAATTTCTCAGTTGAACAGAGGAGGATAGGGAGTAGTATCTGTGGGAAAGAAAATGAGGGTCTCAATACATCTATGATAAAGAAATTTTGAAGAGAATATGGGATTTACTTATGTTTGTATTTATCCCACATAGTTCTTTCACTCAAGAATTTTGACCAAGAAATGACCTTAACGCAGCCCTTAAGACTGTTAAAAGTTGAACAATAAATATTCTTTGCAACGAATGGTGGATTTCCGTGGTAGCAGAATAAAAATTGAAACTTGCAGATGATAGTGTGGGCAGAGAACAAAAGTAATAGAGTACAATTGGATATGAATCATAGAATAAATCCGTCAAAGAATCATGGAATGGTTTGGGTTTGAAGGGACTTTAAAGATCATCTAGACCCAACTCTGCCATGGGCAAGGACACTTTCCACCAGGTCAGGTTGCTCAAAGCCCCATCCAGTCTGGCCTTGAACATTTCCAGAAATGGGGCAGCCACAATACCTTCCTCACCCTCATAGCGAGGACTTCCGAATATTTAATTTAAATCTTTCTGCTTCCAGTTTAATGCCATTATTCCTTGTCCTGTCACTACATGTCCGTATAAGAAGTCCACCTCCAGCTTTCTTGGGGACCCCTTTTAGGTACTGAAAGGATGCTCTAAGGTTTTCCTGGACCATTCTCTTACACAGGCTAAATAACACCATCTCTCTCAGCCTCTCTTCATAGGAAAGGTGCTTCAGTTCTCTGATCATCTTTGGGGCCTCCTCTGGAGTTGCTCTGACATGTCCATATCGTTGTCATGTTGTCTAGAGCTGGACACAATCCTTGAGGTGGGGTCTCACAAGAGCAGAGTAGAGGGGCTGAATCGCCTACCTTGACATGCTGGCCATGTTGCTCTAGATTCAGCCCAGGATATGACTGGTTTGTGTACAAAAAAAATCATTGTATACCTCAGCCTTCTCCACATTCCAGGTAACCAGAAACTTCCAAAGAGGATGCACATTTTCTCCAGATTTCTTTGTATCATCAACTTACTTGTAGAAGCTTTTCTTGATGTTCTCAGTAACCTTGAACAGGTTTAATCTTTCAGAGCTTTGGTTTTATGCAGTGAGTTGTCCCTGGCTGGATGCCAGACACTCACCAAAGCTGCTCTATCTCTCCCATCCACCAGTTGACAAGGGAGAGAAAAGATAACAAAGGATTCATAAGTGGAATAAGAAATGGCAGACATCACTCACTGACTACTGTCACAGGCAAAATAGACTCATCTTAGAGATATTGAGTTTATTACTAAAAAATCAGAGCAGGATAATGAGATGTAAAATCTTAGAAACACCTTTCCACTCATATGCTTGGTCAGGTGGCCTGTAGCAGATTCTTGGTAATGACACCTGTCTCTGCCTTTTCTTTAATTCTGATCTTGGTCAGCTCCTCATGTCTCCAGGCAGAGCTCCATGCATTCCAGATGGTTATTGACATAAAGGATGACACTCCCTCCTCACCTTCCTTGACTGTCCTTCCTAAAGATTCTGTATCCTTCCATTCCAAAGCCACCCTCCCATGTCAGTGTAGTCACAGTCAATAAGGTCACAGCCCTATTGGGGTGCATCTACTACTTCTATTGCTTACTCTCCATGTTATGTGTGTTTGTCGAGAGGCATTTATGTTGGCCCACAGATGAAGCCCAGCTGGAGTGGCTGGAATTACTTTGGGCTGCTCTTCAGATGCTTTCATGCTTACCTGTGATCTCTTTACAGACTCTGAGCATCTCTTGTTGGCACAGGCATGACATTTGTAGGAGTAAGATGGGTTGAAATTCCCCTCTCCTGAAAACTTGTTTAAAAACCTCCTCAACATCTCAGCAAGAAAATGCTCATTCCCTTCTCTGACAGAGTCCATCAGCCTCCACTAGATCAGGTTTCTCACAGCAAGTCCCATGGTCAAAGTAGCCAAAACCCTGGCACCAGGCCTGCAACCACTTGTTGATTCACCAGGTTGAACTGGCCCTCAAACACCTTCCCTTTGACCAGAAGGAATGACGAATGGCTATCTCTGGTCCAGAGGACCTTACCACTGTTCCCAGGACTCTGTCACTCTTCTTGATCCTGCTTATACAGCCCCTAGCTGTACTACTGGTGCCCACATGAAACAACTTTAAATGTTTAATATACTGATATACATTATATGACATTGTACAAAGAAAGACAATAAATTGTTTTCCTTCTGCTCATGTCAAACTAAGTTGAGGTCCTAAAGTCTACATGTTATACATTTTATACCAGCTGAAAATCTAGTCCAGCATTTTCTGTCACCACATTTTCCTGGGAGCATAGCTTTGAGTTCAGACTCCTGATTTGCAGGCCCCCTCATTTGGATCAATTCCCTGGAAGGTGACCACAGCAGACACAGAGCATTGTTGACAATAATTTTTTGATGTCATTGCTTTACAGATGCCAGCATGATTTAAAATAAACTCCAGCTGCAGCATGCCCTTCAGCTGATTTCCCTAATGAACTGTGACCCCCCCAAGTTTTTCTACCAACCTTATATGTAATATGCTTTTGGAAAGGAAAACAGTACCATTTACAAGTGAAGATCATTTACTAACTATGTGAACTGTCTGTCACTTACTAGCAGAGCTCAGACAGCTGTGACAGTGGGAACTAGGTCATACCAACATCCTTTCAAAGAGAAAGTGGGAGAGAACTTTTGGGGAATTCGGAAAACACAACACCTGAAGTGCTGAAAGTGTGTGATATGTCTGTTCATGAAAATTATGGTTGAGTGGTCCATTCAGGCTTTGGCATTAGGGAGTCAAACTCTTGTGTCCTATTCTCTTTATGAATTCAATTACTTTAGGGAAGTCTATGAATGATGGTGTCCTTACTGTGAATATTGAGTATTTGTGATTAAATTAGCCCCATTCAGAGACAACATTTGGCAATATTACAGAAACCATATTGATGGTTGGTTTTTTATTAATTGAAATGGAAGAAAACCAATAAACAAATCTGCAAGAAGCATTTCCCTGAGTATTTTAACACATCAGTAAGAATGAAGAAGTGTGTGTTTCATGGTATTGTCATGTTACAGCTGCAAGCTGAATATATCAAACTAGATAAAAACTGTATGGGAGAAACAAAACATACATCATTTAGTAGAGTTTTGCCTTACCTAATCATTTTACAGCTGTCTATAAAACCAGTTTCTACATTTTTTATATATTACAAGGCCATATCCATTTTAAGACACTCTGCCACTGTGACTTGTATCATAATGGGGGCAATATATTTTACAAGCAATGTCAATAATATATATATTAATAGGAATGCAGGTGTCAGACTTTGCTTCCTTTCACAATTATCTTTTGCTAACAAAGTACTGGTCAGTTCCCTACTCCCACTTACCTTTTTTCCAAATGAAATTTTCAAAAGCAATTAAAATATAGCCATTGGTATATTCCTTTTCACCTTAATTTCTTGAGGAACTTTTCTGTTTAACAGTATCCTTTATCAAAGCATGAGAAGGGAATTTTAGGGATGCAGTAAGGTACTCACAATCATAAGAAAAAGATTCTTAACAAATGTCTTCACTGCCCCATTTTATTGTGAGCTATTTGTCGGTTACTTTATACTTTCATGTCATAAATGATTCATGGTTGAATGCACAAGCAAAACAGTTTACTGAAACTAATCCCAGCAGTGTGCAGACCTATTTGTATTACTCTGGCAATGTTCCTCGCAGTAGCACAGTCAGTTGTAAACATAGCAGGAAAGGGATCTGTAACTAATTCTCATAATATTCTCATATCACCAGGAGGAGCATCATCTTTGTATGGAAGTCTGCAGTTGGAATCTTCTTCAGATGACCAATTTTCCCATGCTTCAGGATAGCAATTTTTCTCCTGTCAGTATCTGTACCACTATGGTAGAGGCAAAATTGTCTAAAAGGCCAAGCTTATGTGTTGTTGTTACCCCTCTTGGTGGTATGCTTAAGAATTAATTGGCCACAGATCTGCTTCTAGAACACCTCTGGAAAAAGGCCTTAATTTATATCAATGTTGCTGTTTTAGCCACTTTTTCCATCAACAGAAGGAATTAGTCCAAATGAATATGGTTTATATATTAGCCCAAAAGTATTCTGTCTGCTTGTATCTTTACTGTAATGACATGCAAAGGTGGGTTTATGTTCTTAATATAAGTCATTGATTTATTTAAAAAATATTTGAAAAAATTAGGTCACATAAACTTGTAAACAGACAAAGGCAACAGCAAATACACAAATAAGGTGTTCATTTAAAACAGTTTTTTCCAAAATTTTAGCAGAATACACTGAAGTGTTTCTTAGTACTGAAAACATAGATTGATATGCACTATATTTCATAGTATCTGCAGTGTACCTTTGCATGAAATAAAATTAAATTGAGAAAATAAGGACGAAAAAACATTCCAAATCAAAACCCCCAGACAAAACAGAGTACAATTCTTCTCAGTCAGTTTCCATGGAGAATTTTTGTTTTAAAGGAAAGTTTCCATCCCCTTATAAAAGAAAAAAATATTTTGTCTGGGTTCCAGTTTGAGTGGCATAAAGGTGAAAGTTGGACTAAGTTTTACACTTTATTCTCCAATGGTAAATAACAAGGGTTCCTGCATAATGAATGGAGAACAGCAGCTGTCTTTGAAAGCCTCCAGAGGAGAACCTGTTTTGCTTAGCACCTAAATGTGAACAGGCTGAAATTCAGCCTTTGTTCCATAAACAACCAAGAGAGCTGGCTTGCAGCTTCTACATCTGTCAGCCATAGGACTTTTTAACCCAAAGCTGTTCTGGAGTGAGGCTCACAGAAAGAAGCAAGGTTGCCTCCTAAATAGGCGGGAGTGGTGGAAGCAGCCCAATGATGACAGATGATACTTACCAGTTGCAAGAGATCTCTTAACTTTTTAGACTCACAAAGGAAGTTTAAAAGGAAAAAAAAAAACCAAACTTAAAGAGAGGAAAAAACCCTTTTAGAACAACAAATACTCATGGCAGTTGGCCTGAAATATGAACAGAGTACCTACCTACAGAGCTGAAGGATTGTGAAAAAAAACCTAATAAAATGCTTACAAAATTCACATTTGTCCTCTTTTTATGGAATTCTTATGAAGCTCTTGTAATACATGCTGAGTGAGAAGCACTGGAAGTATTATCACAGCATGGTCATTTAGATGATATTTTGAGTTTGATACTGAAATAGGTATGCTATCCTCTTAAAACATGAGATATGACTAGAAGTGTCTCATTGAGAGTTGTTAATGGGAATTCATTTTTATGTGTTTGCCTTAATTTTGCCCAGCATTTTCTTTCTATAGATCTGTATTTTATCCCTTGCTGTTTCTCCAAAAAGTCTGAAATCTCATATTTCAATTTTTAAACTAAATTGTTTTTTAAATGTATATTTTCCCCCATGAGTTTTATACAAGGCAGATGTTGTGAGTGTTGTTAGATTGCAAATACCTTTTGTTTTTCAGAGTGTCTGTGCTCTGTGTTCAGAACTGCACTGTTTTTCTGATATGAATCATGCACTGAGGCTAACTAATGTATTGATAATAAAAACCTTTTAACGAAGAAAGAAATTTTAGCCAGTGGTCTTTCTTAAGTAGAATATAAAAAAAGAACAGAAGGAAAAAAACCTTCCTACTGCTCTTCAAACAAAAATGAGCCTGTCCCTCTGTTCTTTTATGCCTCATCTGTAGCTTCATGAAAAATTGCCTTTCTCAGCAAATTTGGTTTAAGAAACTCAGAATGCCGCCACCTTCAGCCAATTAGTCTTACTCCTGTGCAGCCCTTTGACACTGCTTAGTTATGTCAATACAGTTGATTCAGAATACATATTGTAAATTAAATGGTCCAAAGTAGAAGTTAAAACTAAACCAAGGATCAGTGAAATCTGATTCTGTCACAGTCTGCAAGGGGTTTGGGGTGCTGCACAGGTACAGCTATTGCAGCATTGTTGGGATGCTTTGAATGATTGCTTCAATTACAGGCATTCTTTGATGTTAAAATGCTACTTTGAACATTTTTGTGATGCCAGCAGTGACCCTGACAGTTTGGCTTTTCCAATATATGTCTATTTCAGGAATTAGTTTACATAAAAGAGAAAAATCTACCATGACAGTAAAATGGTCTCTGTTTGAGAAAATGTTTTGTTCCTTTGAAATATGTTTTACATTTCAGCAAAATTTCAATGGAACATTAAACCTAAGGAGATTCACTTAGATTGCAGAAGCTGTGCTGTCTTTATGCATGAGTGTCAAGCAATAAAGCACATACACCCTCTGTGCATTCTCTTGGTAGGGGGCCCGTGGAAACTGCCGCTTTCAATTCTATCTAATGTTTACACACTAGGCAGTCTTCTTTCAGATATTGTTCCTAATGCTCAGGCATATAGACCAATCCATCACACAAAACTGTCAGTGACATTTCTACCCCTTTTCTTGGTTTTGTCATTAAAGTGAGGAAATAAACATGAGACCTCTGCTTTATCCCTTCAGTTTTCCTTTGTTAAGGGATTATTCATTCACTTCTATGTGTAAAGCCATGGATTACAAATGAATGCTGATGTATTCATTTTGTACCTAGAGTCTTATAATTCAGCTGAACTGTATCTGAATTTACTACACATTGGTACTTCAACATGCTTTTGGACAAAGATTTTTCTTCAATCTATGTTTCCAAAAGTGTCCGAAAACAATCTTCTTCCTCTATTCCTCGTAGCAGGAAGATTATGATGATGAATGAAACATTTTTTTCTTATTTTTTCCTGCTCAATAGTCTAAATGAAAAAGGTACAAGGACATGGATTTCAGCTGTAAGTGGAACATACTTTTAGACTACCCACTATGAAAGATACCTATAGGTTTCCTGTGCTTTTAGATCACAGAATCACAAAATATTCTGAATTGGAAGAGACTTAACAAGGATCATTGACTCCAAATCTTAAGTGAATGGCCCATTCAGGGATCAAACCCGAAATCTTGGTGTTATTACCACCATGGTCTAACAGATCAGTTAGACATTTATAGCACATTAACAGTTATACCTAAATATTCCTGCAAAGTTGTCCAGGGAAGAATTCTATGCTAAAAATAGATGGTGAAAAGCAAGATATGTATCTCACTCATTTTGAGCTAGGAAAAATCAAGTTTCAGAATGGATTTCAGCTAGAAAATACCTTATAAAATGCATGTAATTTGGAATAGATTCTGGAAGACATAGAAATATGGCCTTCAGAGATGAAGTGTGTTTTATAGGGCCACAGGTTGCTTAGAGAAGAAGCCTAAATTCTCTGCTTGATTAACCAAAAAGAAGTAGATGCTGATAGGAACCTCTTTATGTTATTTTTGCAAAGATTTTGCGAGAGTTAAAGACACAAGTTTTACATGGAGGTATAAAATTCTTTATTAGCTCAATTGATATAATTATAAATTCAAATAGACAGGGGTCAGGCACACCTCTAGCCTAGCCCGCTCCATAATCCTGAAAATATCACCTGGAAGTGGGAAGAGCAAGGCTTCAAGAATAATCTGCTATATCATTTTTTGTGCGACCCGAATTGTAGAGAATTTACATTTTTACCACACCACAGCTTTATGTAGCATCACAGTGACTGATTTGTTCTCTGTTTTTCTTTTGTAATTTCTAATAATTTCCTAATAATGTATTTCTTACTATGCTATCTGCTTTCCACTGAGCAGTCCAAGAGCTTTTACCATAACAGGTAATTAAAAAGCTCAAATTGTGCACATGTTATCTTTTTTTCCTCCATTTATGTTGCTTTGCATGTAGTGACATTGAACTTGACTCATTCAGTTTCATGAGATCTGTCTGCAAACCTTTGCAATTAATTTCACTTTTGAATACAGTGAGTAATAATTTTGTAATTAGCAAATTTTTCCATATCACCTTTCCACAGAATATCTCTTCTGATGAACATCACAAGTCCTGGTTCAAATAATTCAGACACATTAACGGCAGTATCCTTCCGCGGCGGGAAAACTCTTTCTTGCCATTTTGTCATAAACTTTTCCCTTTATTTAGGAGTTTGTAAGAAGGTTTTTCAAATCTAAAACCACTCTGCCAATTACACCAAAGTCATCTTCATGCTTACTGATTCTTTAATAAACTCTAAACATTTTGTGAAGTACAATTTCCCTCTACAAAAGCTCTGTTTTCTATCTTATTGCTCCATGTGCATTTATTTCTCTGCTAAATTTGCCAAGAGTTTCTAGCAATTTGCAGACTACGGAAGTCAAATGTACAGACCTATAATTTCACATGTCTTCCTGAATGATAAATATATCAATCTGGAGCTTTTGTCAAATTAAATTCCTTTGCTAATGGTGAAGTTAGTAATAAATTATATATTACAGTTAACAATTACACAATTTACTACTTGAGCTCCTTCAGAGCTTCCGAATGAATCACATATGGTACTGGAGATATTTTACTCTTTATTTTACTAATTTATTTAAAAAAATCCCCCACTAACACTTCAGTCTGAGACTGCTTCAATGACTCACTTGTCATAGGAAAAGCTCCTTCTTATTTCCACACTGATGTAAAATATTCAGTCAGCTTTTCTGCTGTGGCCACATCTTTTCTGTTCTTGTAACATCTCAATCATCTCTCAACAGGACAGGGAAAAAAATATGTTTGAAAAATTTTTGGGTCAAAATAAGGACAGGGAAACCATCCACTGACTGACGTCATGGGCAAAACACCATTTACTTTAGGGAAGTAAATTTAATTTATTTATCCAACAGAGTAGGATAATGAGAAATAAGAACAAATTTAAAACCACCTTCCACCTACATCTCCATTTCTTCTCAGGCTTATGTTTACTGCTAACTTTTCTACCTTCATGGCCTGAGTAGTACTGTGGGACTGGGATATGGGGATAATGTTGTTCCTCATGGTCTTCCTCTGCTCTATTGGGGTGTCCTTCACATTGGTGACAGTCCTACATGAACTATTTCTCCTTTGGTCCCTGCTACAGGGTGCAGTTCCTCAGGAACAGACTGCTTCAGCTTGGATCTCTCCCTGGGCCACAGTTTCTGACAGGACCCCACTCCAGCAAAGGCTTCCCTTGAGGTCATGGCCTCCTTTGGTCTTCCATCTGCTGTGGCTGGGATTCTCCAGGGGCTGCTGGAGCTATTTGGTTATTTGCTCCACCATGGACCTACATGGGCTGCAGGGCACAGCTGCCTCACCATGGTCTGCGCCATGGGCTGCAGGGGAATCTCTGCATCAGTGCCTGGAGCACCTCCTGCCCCTCCTTCTGCGCTGACCCTGGTGTCTGCAGGGCTGTTCCTTCTCACATATTCTCACTCCTTTCATACCTGCAGTGCAGTATTTTTACCTCGTCTCAAATATGTTATCCCAGAGATGTTACCAGCATTGTCGATGGCCACAGCTTTGGCCGGCAGTGGGGCCTTTCTGGAGGCATCTGGAATCAGCTGTATTGAATGGAGGGACAACCCTAACCTTTGTAACCCTTTTGCTACCAAACCCTTGCCTTATAAACCAAATAATATATACATGTTTTAATACTGGTTTTACTTGTCTATAAGTTTATTTTTTTTTTCATCATCCTTTTTTACTTTTACTTCTAAAAAAGCAGACCTTATGTTTTGGTTTCTTTTTATTGTCCCCATCTGGATACAGATTCTACTTTTAAAGTAAACTTTATTCATTAGTGATATGCTCTGTACAGACTGTTACAGTTCAGAAATTGGACCTTATGATGAATAGCTCCATGAAAATGTCAGCTCAGTGTTCAGCAGAGGTCAAAAATAAACTGAGTGTGAGTGATGCCTTAGGTTTTAGCTTTTGTATTTTTCAGATTCTGTACTGCTTTAAATTGTAGTTGTGAGCTTCTATTACTATATAGCTCCCATACTATTAGGGGATAGTAAGCTCTCTTCACAAAGTAGGTAGACAAAACGATTCCTTTCCTAGCTTGGGACCAAGAACAACCACCCAAATTTCAGGCCCAAGAGTATAAACAATGGTGAACTGGAGAGAGAAAAACAGGAAGAATAGGACTTCATACCCTAAATCTATAATTGGACAATTAGCTCCAATATGCTGATGGACCAGAAGTTATAAAAGTGTGAGACCTCATGGCCGGTCTCAAAATGGATATTTTGTGACCATTTTTGAATTCATCTTGGGTGTAGCCCTGACTGGGCTCTTGCACTGCTCAAGGTGTATCCATTGAGGCCTTTTAATAAATACCTGCTTTATTCTTTAACTCCATCTAGTCTCTGTTCCAGGTCAGCCTTCACAAGGCATCATGAGGAACTAAAAGAAAAGATTAGAAAAGAAAACAGAAAATATAATCATGTTGGTAGAAAAGTTCTTATCCCAAAATCTAAAAAAGGATATAACAACTGGAAGAGGTTCACAGAAATCCACAAAGAATAATCAAAAATATAGAATGGCAGTCAAGGGAATTCATAAATAGCCCCAGACCATTCAGTCTGAAAAGTGACAATTTAGGGAAGGCATTGACAGAAATCTGTCCTATCATAAGGGAAAAGGAATAGATAAAAAGAGACAGATGGTTCATTTTCTCTTCCAAAGTGAGAATGAGAGTATCCATGCTGCTAGCAGGTGGCAGGTTCAAAGAAAAAAAAAAAAAAAGGGAAAAAGGGAGGTAGTTGTCTACATAATATGTAGGTAGGTAACTCTCTCTCCCCAGGTCACTTTTCTTTCAGTATTCTTTACTTCATACAAAAAGACACTGCAAGCAGTATATGAACCACTTGTAAGCACACAATGATTTAATGGCTGGCTAGAGCACCCAATGGGGAGCAAAAATTACCATTCCTGTGTTTGTAATCCTCTCTGGATCAGCAGTCATATGATGGTGGGAAGTGTCAGTCAGCCCTGTTGTGCTCTGGCATGGGTTGGCCTTTGGTGCTGCCAAAAAAGCAGATTCTATGCTTTTTCCATAGATCCAAGTAGTTTCATGTCAGTATTTTTCTCCTGAATTTCTAAGTTGCCTCTCACTTCAGTTTCTGCATTTAGTTTTATTACCCTGTAAAGTGTTAGCTTACTTATCCCCTGACATCTGGAAACCAGGTTACTCTAAGACCAAGCCAAACCCGAGTGTTAAGTGGGCAGCTGCATCTTCATGGGATACACTTTGAAAGAATTTTCCTCAGGATGTTTTGGACATTGAAAGGCTTGCATGCATTGAAAAAGGAAGTGGACAAAAATATCACTTTAAGATATTAGATAGAAATACCAGAGTCCTGATTCTATTAAAGGTCTCTTTCTGTTTCAAGAAGCTCCTGAGTAGTAAATCACTGTGGACTTCAGAGAGCGTTCACAGCATGTGTCATCATTTTGATCTTCCTTAGAAATCTGCTTGTCATCATTGATGGAAGTGGGACACGGAGCTTGGCCAGCCTTTGGTCTGGCTCAGCACAGCTGCTTTTGTTTTCTGAAAATCTGCTCTGCTATAAATGTGTGGTCTGGATTTAGTACTTTAATATTTTCTAACACTTTTTTTTGCCAGAGGTTGCATATTTCTTTGGCAAAATGCTTTTAAGGAGTGTTGTCCCTGTAATTTTTTTTCTGTTTTAGTTCCTCTTAATTAGTTTTTATCATGATTTCTTGGAGGTTTTCTTCTTTTTGAAAGTTTCTTTTATATGAAGAGAATGTACTATGGAGATGAAGGAAAACTTTTCAATCAGATTTTGAATGAGTGAAGTGTGCGACAAATGATAGTATTTTAAGAGTGTGTCAGTGTAGATCTAGCTACTTCATTTATACTACAGCTACTTCATATTCTTCTGTTGGATATTTCAAAATGCAGATATATTTTTTGGTATATCACTATTTAACTATTTAACATAACTCCTTATTACAATTTCCCAGATGAGTATTAATTAAAGCATCAATCTATGCTTCTCTTTTCATTCCTTGTAGTGACCTTAATGTTTACATTTCTGAGGTACTATCATGGATACACGATGATATAAAGCAAACCAAATAATATATTCTCTAATCTAAGCATGAAATTTCTGTTCACATGATGTAGGATAATTTTTACAGCTAATTTATTTACTGCATTTAACCTTCACTTTACTTTAAGCTCTGGAACTTTTTTCTAGCAGCCTGGTTTACTGTGTCAGTGCTATATATTATCTTCTTGTTTCCAAAGGCACATAAATGATTCGTTTCTCAGTTGAAGTTTTCCTATGCTTGTTATATCCGTAGCCTCACTTCCAACCAGTCCCTTCAGTGCATTCAACTTACTTTATTGTTTTTCAGTATTTATAGACTTTTACTATGAGAAAAACACATTTTCCTTTGATCTAGTTGTCTATTTTTAGATCAAAATTTATGTGGTGAGAAGATTCTTTGATGTCTCTTATCTGAGGTTTATTGAATTATATCTTTATTTGGAGGCAGAAAGTTTTGCTCTTAGAGAATGAATAATCTCAGACTGTTTTCTTTAATTCCTTTGTTAGATTCACCCTAATATTTATAAAAACAAAACCAAATCAACAACTTCAACCATTTTATATTTTGAAGTTAAATACCAATGCATATTCCGCATTGGTCTAGACAGCCTATTTTTATAGGACTGATATATTTCAAAGGTTTCTGAGAATACCCTCACTGCCTCACATTATTTCTGCAAGCGTGTTTTAACATTATTCCTTGTCAGCTTGTTTACCAAATCCTGGAAACTTTCCAGAGAGTCAAGACTTTATGTCAATATTGAAAGATCAAATTTTGCATCCTTTCTTTCCCCTGCTAGTCATGGACACTTTATTGACAATATAAAACAGGTAGAACCCTTGTGAGGTCCATTGCTTTCATATGCAACAGAGAGGTTATGAGCATTCAGAGCTAACTGCGCTCAAGTGTTGAAAGGAATCTTAACTGTACATGTTAAAGAACTTCTAAAGAAGACTGCTTCTGGTCATCTCTCCACACTGCCCTAGGACAGACTTCCAAAGAGCAATTTTTTCCTTCCATTACCTCCTGAGCTTATTAAATAAGGGGTAGAGGGACACAGTCAGGTCTGATTAAAATCTCCATGCTTCTCATGGGGGAATAGTGATGCCTCTCCCATCCAATTGCTCCCAGTTTTTATACAGGGCATGACATTCTATTGGTATGGAATATGACTTTGGCCAATTTGGGTCAACTACTCTGGCTGTGCCTCCTCCAGATTATTGTGCTCCTTCTCACTGACAGAACTGGAGACACTGAAAAGTCCTTGGCTTAGGATAAGCACAAATCAGCAACAACCGAAACATCAGTGTGTCTTCAACATTATTCTCCCACTGAGCCCAAAATACAGAACTGTGCCAGCTACTAGGAAGGAACTGAATTTTATCCCAGCCAAAACCAGGACATCCTCTCAGCGTGGTGTTAAGAAAGCAGAAACACCTACAATGGCCCTAAGGACTAGGCATGAGATAATCTCCTGCTTGGGTAGTTTAGTCTAGAATGAAGTGAGCCTGGCTTCAGTTTAATCTTAAAGCACAAGCTGGAGGGAACAATTGTATAACTGCCATTTATCTGCCATATTAGAAACCTTACTAATCATGTTGATGTGGTAATTTTTTGTGCCAAAGGGGAGCATTTCTGGCAGAAAAAGCAGTCTCAACTAAACAAATGGAAGGTAAATGCTCAAAAAATAACCCCAAACCCATCACTGGAAAGCTCCAATTGGGTAAATCCATTCTTCTTATTAACTGAGCATTTTCATTACACCTTTTATGGCTGTCATGCTTCATTATTCTTCATGTTTGGTAATGAATTTTATGGTATTGTCAAAGTGATACTGATCACTCCCTTGAAATGTTTTTAATTTAAAAATGTGCTGTGCTGTTCTATGAGAACATTGCTTCGGTGTCTAAGGCAACTGTCTTTTATTATAGGTCAGCTGTTGTGAATCTGCCAACTGGTAATGGAGAGAACTGCATTAAGATAAAGGTGATTGTATGAAATCATTACCATTTATTAGAATAAAGATCATTAATTTTTCTAAGTTTACACTAGATGAATATGCATGTGCATCTAGTAGAAATCATGCCAGCTCAAGTAATTTAAAGTGATTACATTTTTCCCTAGGAGTTATTGGTTAAACAAATAGAAATTGAACTTGAGACGAAATGTACTTGAGAAATTTTATACCTTAAAATCAGTCTTTGTGTTCTTTTTTTTTTTTTAGTTTCACTGTCAATACCTTTATTTTAGAATTTGCATTTGCATCCTAAAAATTCATAGTTAATATGAATCCCGATTACATATTATTTTTAATAGGAAGGTAATAAAAATTATTCTTGATGTAAATGATAACAACAAACAGAGCATTATAGCAATACTCGAACATTGAAATTGTGACCCATGGGAACAATTACTGTATTTCTAAAATACAAGTTTTAGATTGTGTTGAAGATACTGATATGTCAAAATATATTTTCACATTGAACTGAAAAAAATGAAAAATACCCATTTCTCTCATAAGTTAGTTTTATAGAAAATAGTTTATCCCATTTAACTGGAAAATCTTGTTCTATAAATAGATATATATTAAAAATAGAATAAATAGGGTCTGTTCTAGTTTTATTTCTTTTATTTGTTAGTTTTTTAGTTGATTCTTATAAATAAATGCATCATATCTTTTTCAGAACTGTGAAGTTTACTGCTGAGTAGAATAAAAAGAAGCATGGGGGCTAAAGTATGCTTAATAATGGATGTAATGGGTTAAGCCTGGCCTGACACCCACCAAAGCCGCCGTCTCACTTCTCTCTGCAAAATGGGCAGAGGAGAGAAAATTTAACAAAGGGTTTGTGAGTTGTGATAAGGGCCAGGAGAGAGACTACTCATCAAATGCCATCATGGGCAGAACAAGTTCAGCTTAGAGACATGAAGTGAATTTATTGCTAACAAAATCAGAGCAGGATAATGGGAAGTAAAATGAGCCCTTAAAACACCTTCCCCCCATCCTTTCCTCCTTCCCAGCTCTACCTCCCTGTCTAGCAGTGCAAGGAGGGAGGGAGACAGGGAAAGAGGTTTATGGTCAGTTCATCACCTGAGGTTTTCTTCTGCTGCTCAGGCAGAGGAGTCCTTCCTCTGCTGCACCATGGGGTCCCTCTTATGGGGGGCAGTTCTCTGCAAACTTCTCCAATGTGGCACCATCTCATGAGCAACATCTCCCTGCAAACTGCAAACACTCTTCCATGGGGTGCAGTCCTTCAGGGACAGGCTGCTCCAGCATTGGCCTCTCACTTCATGGGTCTCCCTTGGGGTCACAGCATCTTCTCAGGCATCCACACACTGTAGCATGGGCTCCTCCATGGGTTGCAGATCAATCTCTGCATCCCTGTGGATGTCCAAGAGCTGCAGGAGCACAGCTGCTTCACATGGTCTTTAGGAGGGGATGGAGATGAATCTCAGCTCTGGTGCCTGAAGCACCTTCTCCCCCTCCATCTTTGCTGATCTTAGTGTCTGCAGACTTGTTCTTCTCACTTTGCTCTTTTCTGGTCACAGAAAAACTATGGCACAACCTTTTTTTTTTTTTTTTTTTTTTTTTTTCTTCTTGAATATCTTATCACAGAGGTGTTACCAACCTTTCTAATTGACCCAGCCTTGGCCAGCATCACAGTGGCTTTGCCAGACACTGAGGAAGCTTCCAGCAGCTTCTGTTAGAAGCCACCCTGGCAGCATCCCCCTCACTTCCAAACCCAGGCCATGCAAACCCAATTCAGTGTCACTTTACACTCCTATGGGTCCCAGCCTTTCACCATATCAAGTTGTAAATTGTCCTATGTTTCATGGAGAAAAAAAAAACAACATTGACATATGTCATATTCCATTAATTATAATGAAAAGAGAAACTAATTTCACAGGTCATTTTTTTTGGTGAAGCTGGTGGTCCTTGTGCTCAATTCCATTTTTTTCCTTTGTATATGTTTATCCTGAGCTGGAATTTCATTTCTTACATAAAGGATTTTTTAAATTATCTACCATGTTTTTATATTTGAAAGTGATAATCTACATATATATATTTTATATAAGTATATATAGTTTGGCTTATGGTTCACTTGGAAAATCTGTCACTTTCTGAGGTTCATGGAGGGTCATTCTAAAAAGGCAGACTTTCTAAACAGTTTTAGTGTCCTGAAAAACTGTTATGTAGTTATCATACTTAGTAGATCAGATGGTTTGTATCAGTATTTCTGAACTGCAACACCAGAAATAACTTGTTCTTTAGAGAAAGCATGTTGTGTGTCATATTTTCATATGCTCTTTGTAAGGAAATGAACATTCATTATAGTCAAACAATATTTTAAAATCATGCCCCATGAAAAAGTAACTGAAAAGTTTAGCATAAAATCTGTTACTAATGCATTAAACCCACAAATAAAATTGTGCATATAATATCTAAAAACTAATTATCCTTTTTTTTTCAAACAGGTAAAACAAATTATCACTCTGAGTTTTATGGCATACTATGAATTTGATAGAGGCTGCATGTAAAGTGGAAGTTATGCAGTGTTGAAACAAATCTGTTACAGGCACTGTACGACAAGTGTAAGAATTTTGTTTCGTGATTTCAACTCTGAAATAATAAAAACAGGGTTCTGTGATCTGGAGAAAACAAGGCCAGATTTCCCATAAGTAGATGCATGGAGATATTTTTCATGTCATTGTGAACTTCTGCCTGCACTCAGGGCACAGTACTGTTGGGGGTAGGTTTGTAAATATCGCTGTTGGGCTCGGTGTCTCTCATTTGGAATCAACAGATTAAGAACAATACCAGCTTTAGGTTTGCTACTAAATTTGCTATATCGAAACTAAAATGAAGGCTTAGCTCCTTCAGTGTCCTGCCAGAAACCAAGCTGTTCTTTAAACTGGGTTCAATCTAACTGCCTGTATATTCTCTGTAAGTAGCTTTGTTCAGCTGAAGTAATTCCTATGCTAACTGTAGGCAAGATAGAGCAGCGAATCAAAGAGAAATATTATATTTGGGAATTCAAATAACTTGTATCTGGAAAAAATTCTGTTTGTTGCTGTTACTGTTGGAAATACACTCTTGGTTTTTAAAACCTGGTCCCCTAGGGTCCCTCCTATTTTATGTATGAGGAAGAAATATTCAAGTGAATGCTTGTTTCTTCACTATATCACTCCATGAAATACCATAAATAAATGCAGAAGAGAAAAGACTTTTTGCCAGCAAACTGGATGACAGAAAAAATGGTGATTGAATGAAATTGTTCATTCTGTATTTGTCAGTAGTCCATACAACAAAATGTGGACATGACTAGAGTGGATCTATAAAGTATATATCAGACTTAGTTTAATTATTTGCTCAAATTATTTTCTGGAATTGATATTCATAAGACTTTGGAGGATCTGTCTAAAGGCTTTACCTCACAGTAATCATGAAAAGAAAACTGCAGCAACACTCAGAGGAACTGCTTACGTAGCTAATTATGACTCATGAGGCTGGTTCCCAGCAGAGCTGGATTTACTCTGTTACTCTCCAAGTCCAGCTTTAGATATATGAGCATTGATGCTGGGGTCTGAGCACAGCCAGATGAAGCAATGGCTGTATCTCAAGGTTAGAAAAAGAACTGGTCTCAAAACCTGAATAACAAATAAATAAGAGAAGTGGGTTAATAAAAACACAAATGAACTACACAGGTGTATCAGAAAATATCACACACTTTTGAAGTAAACTTTTATATGCAGTCTTTGTCTTCTTTCAGTGGTATTGAACCCCATGGTTTTGTCATATGTCGCTCAATCCCTCTGCCATGTCCATCATCCCTTCAGAGTGGTCCAGACTGTGGAACATGCACACCAACCCACTGGATTTATTTATCTGCATCTTCATTGCAGCTGATGCATTCTGCCATCTGCTTTAGGAAGCTCAGCCATCCTATACTTCACTTCATATTCAAAGATACCTTGCAGAGGGGTGTTTGTCCAGTTAACATCTGTCTTAAAGTGTTAATCTCTGTCCTCCCTCTTTGTCCACAGCTGAGGAGCTCTAGGAAGAAGAGGTATGGCAGTAAGTTGCCTGATACAACCTGGTCTCCTTCGTAAGGGCCTTTCAGGTATGAACAAGTTATCCATTTTTCCTTGGTTATATTTAAGCTGGATTTTCCTGCAATGAATTGGGATCTCCAGACTACCACATACTACTCTATCACCCTGAGTAAGATAGTCAGTCTACTTTTATTTATCTCTTGTGTTTGCTCATGTCTGTTAAAAGTATTACATTTTCAAGGTATCTCTCCTCTACATTATTGTCCAGTATCCAGCACAATGGGGTCTTGGTCTCTGGTGGAACATCTATATACTATATAGTGATAGATAATGAATAGAAAATATTTTCCATGCAAAGGTAATGAATATAGAATACTGAGGGAGGCCCTTATTCTTCTTTAATGCTTATTATAGAGACTGAGAAGAAATGAAACATCTTTTGTGTGGGATTGGAAAATAACTTTTTTATCCTGAAAAACAACAGTACCACAATCTGCTATTTACACAGTAAAGAAGGAGAAGTCCATTCATTTTGTGCCTGGTTATCTGCGTTCCTCCAAATTCCCTCACAACTAATTTTTCTCCCTTGGACTTTTGCTTGTATTGTCTTTAGACAGTGGGTGAATATAATTGCTTTTAAGTAGTTTGGGGGGAACCTTATAAACGTATAAAATATGGTTGGAATATTCAAAACACTGCTTTTGTGACCCTGTAAATGAAGAGCAGTGTGCTTTGTGGCTGTAGAGCTGTCATGCAGTCATGCTGCTGAGTGCATTTTAATACAAGAGACAAAATTGCTGGAACAGGTACCTAATTTCTTGTGCAGTCTGATTCTCATCTCCACTCTCACCACCACATTTAGAGAGTTACTGTCATTCGTGTCTTTGCATACTTTCTTAATATATAATGAGAAGCAAATATAATGAGAAGCAAATGAGGCACAAAGCAGACAACTGAATAGCAGAACCTGATGCAGCTCTGACTAGTCATGGCTATTTGCAGGAATGTTCCATGTTTCTGATCCTCTCTTGTCCCTAATGGAAGAGGAAGACTGGGACAAGAAGGTCCTGGTGTACTGGGAAATGCAGACAGGAGACTAAAAAGACTAAAGATTCAAAGTTGTTTGGATGTGGACTTCCTCTGGAGTTTGATGGTGGACTAAACAGCTTTGATGATTTGAGATCAACTGCCTCCATCAAATCCTTGTAAAACTAAGATGATGTAGCCCAATTACTAAATCATTTTCTGTCTGGCTTTCTGTATTTCTGCGTCTCTAAATGAACAGACATTTCACCAGATCTCACCAATGTCAATTTTTGTTGTTGTTGTTTGTTGTTTGGTTTTTTTTTGAACAATCATAGGAACTAGAGGACATGGCATGCAACTGGGAACATATGAAAGCACACAGTCACAAGCTCAGGAGGGCACTCTAGTCCCAAAAGTGCATTTTAGTAGAGATAATTCCTAGGCAACCCCAGGTTTCATGTCTTCTCCTTGATATTTTTGCATTAGAAGCCTTGTATAACACTTCACAAGGGAATCTTCTGACTAAGGCACCTGCATGCTTACAGAATAGGTACACTCAGGCATGCATCTTCAAAGCAAAAGCACTACTGTAGTAAAGAGGAGAATTTTCTTGTAGAGCAGCTCTAAGAATGAGAAAAACATGAACAGGTCCAGAAATTGCTCTAAGAGAAGTGTTTAATGAGTAGTAAAAGTTGTCTCCCTGAACAAGTGCAGAACTATATGGAGCTCTCAATTTACTGCACAAGGTCAGCTTGACTTGAAAATGTTAAACAATAAATTACAGCAGGCAAATATCTAGGCCAAATTCTTGAATCATATAAAGTAGCCTCAATCTATTGATATGAGTTGAGTTACCTTGTTTTTCACCAGCAAAAATATATAAAAGCAATCTATGTAATTTAGCAAAGAAGTAGAGTGGGATTTACATTTTATTAATTGTTTCACAAAATCTGGTAATCCCTAAATGAAACATAGTGGCCATGACTTAGGTAATATAAAGCCTTATAATTACATCATCCTGCTCTAAAGATATAGCATCTGATAAATTAAATGGACAAAATATATGGAAAGTGATCCTCGCACCAAAGTATTTGATGATAAAATATGATAAAATGTATAAGAGGATTAATGTATGCTCTTTTAGCTTGTTCATGCAAGTTTATAGTTCTTATTGACATGTGCCATATAGGAATGGATTGGGACGATATGGCTTATGATAAATTTGTAGCTCAATTGAGATTAATTAAGGCTTACAGGTTAAACCAGGTGACCGGGCATCATCTCTAAGGAAGGGCAAACCTGGGTTTTCCAGTTGATTAAATCACCTTTGAATTGGTCACTTAATTCAACAGTGGTAACTACTTTATCAATCAAAGTATTTTGCTTCACTCATGTAGTACACTGTGGTCCTTCTGTGCAATAATTTTCTTTTACTATCCTAGTAAAAGGATGCTACTAGGGAGTACTGATCTCCCTAGCACGCATCACCATATAGTATCATCCCTTTCACAAAAGAAATTCTGAATTTCAAAGAAACAGAAAGTCAGGTGTTGATCTTTCTAGAGCAAAAAATATTGATTGGGCAAGCATAATAGAAAACAAATGAAGAATTCCTGAGGCATTATGTACTTTAAATAATATTGTATCAAAATCAAAATTTGCCACTTTATGCAGTATTTTAAAATGACAATGCAAATCATTGTGTCTCTTTGAGTATATAATTCAAAACTGAGTGACAGTGACTGGTTAATAGCCAGCCATATATTGCATAAATAAATCAAATGGCAGAAAAAAATAAAAAGAAAGCCTATTAGTAAAATCCAGCATGGATGAATGAATACATTTTTGGTTGTTCTATTAGAAAAATGATGGTATTTGTTGCATTATAAAACAGTGACATTCATATTCATTAAATGAGGAAGAAAAATGAAAAAAGCCCACAACTCTTGACATTAAAAGCATGCACCATATCCAGTGCTAAAATTAAAATATGTATTTATATATACACTTCAGGTTGCTCTGATCTTTAAAGATTTTAATTTAGCAGAAAAATTTAGAGCTGAGTTTTATGTACTCTTTGTTTTACTAGGATATAGTTTAAAAATCTGTTTCAAACAAGCTCTGTCTCTCTCCTTAAAGACAAGTCAGGAAAAACATGCAAAATGATGAATACCAGGTATACTGACCCATGTTTGCTTTCCAATCTACTACATGATCTTTAGTTATTATTGTTTATAAAAAATTTATATTGAAATGCTATTGTGTTAACTGATTTAGAAACACAAGTGCATAAAATATGCATAAATGAAAATAGAGGTTCCTCCTCCTCTCCTTAGCCTAAGGAGGAGTAATACAAACTGAATTAACTCTGCTTTTTAGGGTAATAGTTCTAACAAAATATAAAATTAATTGGCATTAAGCACTTCCATTTCAGCCATAAAAGGGCTTTATTAATTTGGTTACTAGAAGGCTAGAAATTGGAAACTATATTTTGAATGTTTATATATCCATATATGTGATTTTATTTAAACATGGTTATTTATTTGCAGAATGGAATTTGTACTTTTATTTAATACTTTCCACTTGAAACACTCCTTAACCTATACTTTAAAATGAATAGCTGAATGCTTTAGGGTTACCTGAAGATCAATAAGAAGCTATAACTAATCACTGAAAACCCAAAGCTGAAATTCCTTTGAAGTGAGGTATGTTCATGATTTTTTCCCTTTTACTTTTAAATAATAGCAAAATGATCTCTAATTTAATATGTAATTTTTATTGACATTGCAAAATTTCCCTCATGTATCCATCTGAATATGCAGTAGATTTTGTGTTTCAGGCAAGCTGAAGCAGAAAAATGACATCTGAAAAAATAGGAAAGATCACAATGTTATCATTTAAGATATAAGTGTTAGGATTCTAAATTGTCACATTGCTGCCAGCACAAACCAATGTGTGAATGAAAAAAACTATGCAGATACTTGAATATCTTATATTGAAAAATATAATTTTTAAAGTTTTTAATTTAAGGACCTCAGCTGTGAACAATTACAACAAAGGATTGTTATATTAGTTTTGTTTTTGTTTTTGTTTTTTTATTTATTATTTATTTTGCTTCAGGAGACAGAGCATTTACACACAAGGCGACAAAGAGTTTATATTGCCTTTCATTTATCCTCTTGAAACCAGAGCTACCTAAGTCCTCAGTAATTAGAAAGGTAGCAATAAAATCTTAGATATAGACAGTGAAGTATTTCAGACTTATCATGGTGCAGACCTCTGTCTTAAGTTTATGTGTCATAATTTGTGTAAGTAGCCTGGGAAATTGTATGTCCAGCTCATTAGATGCATACATTTTGGTTTTTTCTCAGTCAAGATCTAATCTTATCACTATACACCAAAGCTGATAGGTGTAGCACTCAGAGTGTTATTCTCAGTCCTAAAAAAAATTCTGCAACAAATAATAAAACCTTAATGCTGAGATGGAATCACCCTCCCTCTGTCCTATCTCTTTGGATTCAGATGTTGTTTCTGTCCCCATGGACCACTCTTGGATCCTTTGTTTGAGAGTAATGTTTTGTCAGAGTAATGATAGAGACTGTAGGCATGAGGTATAGCAAGTGGTTTTATCTCATGTACAGCAGAAGGGTTATATACCAGAGCTGAATCTAAGATGGATTTAATTAGAAGCCAGGGGGACTGAATGTTTGTGACAGGAATAAATCAATGTTTTTGATCATTAGACCTTGTGCAGATTCTGCTGCTATAATGGAAAACTAGCACATGCTATTTCCTGCAAAATCCTGACATAAATGTGATATATTTCTCTGACATACTATTGGACAGATTTCTCTTTCACCATCCCCTTTTGATCTCACTTGAAATTATTACTAAGGTATGAAAAATATATTATTATTTTGGTTGCTACAGTAACATGTCCTACAAGCCCCAGGCATGTACTACCACTTTTTCAAATGCTCATGGCGACTGCTAATTGTAAATCCACAAGCAAATAAGATGATAGTCATAGTACACTTAGATTCCTGGACTGTCTGTGAGCTGTGGGGGTCATGGACCATGTCCTCAGTAGGAGCTAGGCTAATTTGTTTCAGGTGAAGATCTATTCCAGTCATTCTAATTTTCCTCAACATAAACCCATGCTGGTTTTGAATGGTAGCTTCTGCCATTAATGTCAGTGAAGACATTGACATTGAGTTCATCTGGGGCTAGGACTGACATTTTGTCCATCATTCATGCACCACCTTCTGTGGGCTGTGTTAGACTTGGGGACAATAAATTATGGGTTATTCCTCTCTCTTAGAGATAGCTGTATTGTGACTGACCACATGTAAAAAAAACCCCTTTGTCTCTTTGTTCTCTAATGTTAATTATGCAAAGTCAGATGCACTTTGAGAAACAAAATGGTTGCATGTCTGAAACTGTGTAGCTATAAATATAACTGTGTGCTGAAAACAGCGTGTCAAGATCTGTATCTGTGGCTGTGTGTGTTTCTCAGTGAGATGAGTCTGTTCTCCCACCTGGAGCAAATAGCAGATAATACAATTATAGAAACAGTTAACTCTTCATTACTCATGGGTGGAATATTATTGTTAGGCCAAACTTAAAAGAAATCAAAGCTTTTCCTTCTCACAAGTGCAGACTTGATTCATATTCTCAAAGGTTCATTTCAATCAGTACTCTCTGGTTTTAAAAGCCAATTTATACACATTTTGTATTACATATATTCTTTACTGAATTTACCTTAATTCAGAATTTTTGTAACTGTATTGAAAGCTGATGGTACTTTTACTGTAATTTTGTCCTAATGAGTGTTATAAGGACTGCAAAAATCTCCAGTCACATTTTTTTAGATCAGAAGAGCTAATATAAATGATGTTTTACTTCTGATAGAAGCTGCTTTTTGTGCTCACATACATGCCTGGCAGGGCAGATGTGAATGAACAAACTACAAAAACAGCAACACTTTAAATCGAGAAGGCATTTGGAGGAAACAGGTTTCCCTTCCTTCTCTGTAGTGTTCACTCCATGCTTATTACACTATTCAACTCTTTTGTGGAAAGGATTGTTATAGTTAACCTATAAATAGAACTTCTCCTGTACACTGCACTCTCTCAGCTGCAAGTAAATTTAGGAATTTGTGTTGCGGAGATGAAAGGTCCAGCTGTAGTCACAGAAAAACACACCCACTACTTCCCAATAAGTATGATTTTGGCTTTATAAATCCCTTAATATCATTAATCTTATCTTCTAGATTCATAGAGTGAAGAGTATATGACTCTTTATAGGGAAAACTTGTAACTGTCATGCAGAATCTTGTCCAATTTAGTAATGGTGGCTTTTTAATAGTTTCAGTCTGACACTGACTTGGAGAAACAGATGATATTACTCCTCCATAGCATCTGCAAGACAGAAAACAATGATGATGAAACAAGGACTACTAAGCAAACCACCAAGTTACATGTGTACATGCAATTATTACTCAACTATTAGGAATATTTTTAAAGGAAATATTAAAGAACCTGAAAAATTAATTTTGTTCATATATTAATCTCATCTTCAAAAATACAAGAGTTGCAAAAGGACAGCCATTTAATGCCAATAATTTACAGTTGAACTATGATATTTTTTAGGTAAAGATATCACTCAAAACATACCTCTGGCACCAATTAAGAGACTGCTAATCTTGAGGTTTATCAACATAATATTTTAAAACGCATTTATTTTATCCACTTTTTACTGAGGTAATGTTATTTGATTACTTTTGCTGTGGGGTTTCTGTTTTGTATTGGTTTGATCTTCTTACTTCTCTAGCTGACTTCTTTAAATTCAGCATTGTTTTCTGTAGGTACCTTTACTTTTTATTTTCTGTGAGTGACCCTGGACTCACCTTCTTTTCAATAAGATGTTTACCAAGAAGCAACACAAAAGCTTTGGGCTTTGTGCCAGCTCTACCCCCAGATATTCACCTACATTCTGTTGAGATAATGGAAATGTCCATAAGATCATTTAATGTCATTGAACTGTTTTGATGCATTAGAAAAACAGAAACACATATGAATATGGAAGATTAAATCAAAATGTAAGGAGACATGAACTTTAACTACTTTCCATTTGGCTTGTCTTGCACTTAACTCTGGCTTAATTCTGGTATTGTGGATTTGGGCTACTGTGTGAGACCTGATATTGAATTTGAGTAGTAACACCAGTATGCTACTTTTAATTTTTCTGTAAAATCAAAGAATTTCTATGAGATATATATATATCCTCTCATAAAATCAATAAGCAAAATTACTAAAAAGTATGATTCAGGTAATTTTAGCAAAATCATTAATTCAAAAATTTATAAAATTTTACATATTTAGGCAAGAATGCTTACTGGGAATTAAAACAAAATATAGCCTAATGTGTATTTATCAGAGATCCAAAGTAAAAAGAGTTGCTATTAAGAGCAAAATAAAACAAACCATATGATTTTCAATCCCTAGGGCTGGTACATTCTTTTGAAGTAAAGAAAGCCATGGAAGTGAAGGAGTAACACATATAAAATAGAAAGGAAATGTAGTTCAGCAGTTAGGTTGCCTCAAATAAACTTTATGTTTTCTTTGAAGTACATTTTCATAGCTCCTTTCTTGTCTAACAACAGTTTTATATCATAGAAAATCCCCTGACTTTGATAGCGTGATTCCAGGTTATGACCTCCCTGTAGTCTTGCACTGAACCAATTGACTATTGATTTAAAGACATGCTGGAGTGCCTGAACAGAGCCAAGCACTGTGTGGAGGAAAGGGAACAGAGATCTGTCCTCCAGTACTCTCAAATGATAGAGGGCTAAGCAAGTCTGCTCCCAAGACAAGATCACGTCACACACAGTTACCAGCGCTCAGAAGACATATTTTAATGCATTAAACTCTGGTATCCCCTTTGTCAATCTCTTAAGCGCTTTTATTTCATATTCATCCCTCTTGACCTTTTCCTTTTCCTTTTCCTTTTCCTTTTCCTTTTCCTTTTCCTTTTCCTTTTCCTTTTCCTTTTCCTTTTCCTTTTCCTTTTCCTTTTCCCTTTTTCTTTGCCTTTTCCTTTGCCTTTGCCTTCTTCCTCTTCCTTCTCCTGTATTCTCTTTCTTTTCTATTTGCTATTATTTTCTATTTTTCTCCTTTCCTTTTTTTCCTATTCCTATTAATTTTATTTTAATTTTTTTTTCTTTTCCATTTCCTTTTGCTTTTCCTATATCCTAAAAGCCTTGGAAGAAACAAACCTTCAAACAATTGCACAAATGTAACTCGGAAAAATATTTGGGGACTCATTACATGTCCTGTTTTTCCTTTTTAAATCAGTTGATTTAAACAAAATAATTCAACTGATGCCTTGGTATTTCAAAAGGTCATTTCTGCACCTACTAAATCTGTGGTGCCATCTTATTTGACTTTTATACAAGAAACTCTGTGCTTTAAATCCTGTGTCCACTGGGATGATGTCTTCGTAAACAACTGAAAAATGTTTCTTTTATCCTTTTCCAAATTCCTCCTTCACTTTATTACTCCAAGGAGATCTTTGAAAACAAAGAAAAGTAAAAGCATAAGTCTCCTGATATGGCAAGATCAGCCACGTCTCACTGCTTTCTCTTTGTTCCTTGTCTGTCTACACTCATCTTTTGTTCCAGCTTCTATATTTAGATTGTGAGCTCTCTGAGACAGGGGCTGTCTTGTTTTGATCCATGTTCTGTGCCAAGTGTTAAAGCAGTGCAAATAAATAACACTAATGATATACTGCTCAAGTGTGTCAGGACACTGTAGTGCTGCACTCGGCTCATCTGCCTGGTGAGTCGGGAGATGTAGGTAGATGTAGTGACAGTGCCTGTCACTCTATGTTGTTTTATCTTAGCAGCCATGGAATCTATCAAGGTTCATATCAATTCACTAGTTTCCAGAGCTTTTTTGGAGGTTTTAAGAAAATCTGTAATTCTTCTTAATGTGCTGTGGCAGTAAAAGCAGCTTGTAAACAGCAGTATAAAATGCCTACAGCTGGTAATTTTCTCTTTAGCAATGTGAAGTTTTAAAAAATGTTCTTTTTTTTTTTTTCTTAAGAGGGAAAAAAATCTACATTGGATGAAACTTTGGGGCATAAAAAGAAATATTTGTAATGTATTTAACAATGTAATTTTGATATTTTTCAAAGTAAGTTTTACCTTAATTTTGAAATACCCTTCATTTTAAAATGAATAAATTGTAGGAACACCTTTAAAAGAGAGGCAAAGAGATGCTGGTAGTACCTGCTAACGCATCTTACTTTACCAAAATGAATTTTAGAAAAAATATTCAGATAATAGCATTTGATTCTATTTTGGAAGTTTAAACATAACCATGTGAGGATAAGATAATTCACTATTTGAAATTAAGTGTATTAAGATCAAAACCATCATTTGCAACTCAAACTTTTGTTTTAATTCTGTCTACTACATCACTGACTATTTCCATACTATAGTCTGTATGATACTTTCAAAAGAAAAATCCATATATGTATATTGATGTATTTTTTGTTCTGTAATTTTAACTTAATGTATTGCTATTTTTAATTAATTATTTATATGATTTATAAATTCATTATTAAGACATATAGAAATGGCTATACCCTTTAGTTTGCTATATTTCAGTTAATAACATATGTGCTTTATTGCCAGTTCTTAGCATAATTATTTCCTTACCATTTAAAAAATATTTTTTAAAAAAATATATTCTCATATTTCCCCAAGTGTTCCCCAATACATAAAAAAATATTTTAAGTTGCTGATAATTAGTATCTGTAGGGTCTTGAAGTCAATACCAAATTTTCTGTTGTTTTTAAAGAACTTCAGGATGCAAATTTACTTGAGAAAATTGCATATCACCTCATCTACAAGAACATTAGAAATAGTGATTAATAGTGATAGCTTTCCAATGCATTTTCTCAATTTTTTATGTCTAATTTTATTATATCCACTTATTTTATTTTATAACAGCTCAGGATTCTTTTCCTCTTTTTTAATTTTTTTTTTTTTTTGGTGGATATTTTGATGGGGTGGGGGTCTTGGGATGAAGAGAAGAGAGAATTGAATACTTTAAACATTCTGTATAATTGTATTCTCTTACTTCATTCATTAATAGTCCCACTTTCTTCTTAACGCCTCCATAAAATTCTTTATTGTCCAAGAAAAGAACTGCCATAGAAAAGGAGGAAGAGATGTGGAAGTATTACAGATGAGACAACAGAAATGTCCTGCTCGGTGATTACAAGGTTAGTTGTCAGACCTTCACACTTATTTTTAATCTCTATCTGTCTGAAAACTGAGTCAGAAATGGACATTTGTCAAATTTTAGCCCTGTTTCTTTGTGGATAATCTCTGAAATAAAACATCTTTATTCTTTGACAATAAATGTCTGAACCCCGTTGCATACAGAATTTTAAAAGGATTGCTCAAAATAGTACAATTTATAAAGCCAATACAAGTTTTGGTCCCTGTCTATTTACAACAATAGATCTTCATAGGATTTCTAAATAGTTTAACAAGAAGCATTTATCAGCAATTTTTAACAATTCAAATTATATCCACTATTCTGCAGTCCCACATTGTCAGTAAATTTATTGTCTGCTCAGTTAGCAAGGTGCTTTAAACCAAAACTGATCCTATAGAATATTATGCAAGAGAGGAATTTTCAGGTTGAAACTTTGATCTATATAAAAATATTTTGTACAAAATTAAAAATTATTTAATGAAAAGCAGGAAATTGCTTTTTAAAATGTTATTATTGCTTTTTTAGATGTTATTAAGTCTAGGTTGAACTTGGCCTTTGAGATGAAGAAGAGAGTTCTCTTACTTCATAGACTCACAGGACAATTTACATTGGAGAACATAGTTAAGATCATTGAGCCCAACAGTTAAGCCAGTGCTTCCTAGTCTACCACGTCCCCAGCTGCCACATCTACATGTCTTTTAAATACTTCCATGGATGGTGACTCCACCACTTCCCTGGGAATCCTGTTCCAGTGTTCGACAACCTTTTCGGTGATGAAATTTTTCCTAATATCCAATCTAAACCTTCCCTGTACCTTCCATACATACAACATACCAGGGGAATGGTCACAAAGGGAAAAAAAGAGTTGAGTGTGAATATCTGTCTGGAACGTTTTTCTAAAATATCTTGAACCATATGTTCATTTCAATATTTGTGAGTCAGAAATCACTTTTCTCTGATCTGTTTTAGCTACCTTACCTTGCAGACATTCCTTTTTTATAAGCTTACATCTATTTTTTATTCCTCTTCTCTCTCAGTAGAGATACCACTTACTGCCTTGGGTTTACAATGTCTTTTTGACAAATTGCCTGCAAGTTGGACAGCGAAGTGCTGAGCCTAAAATCACCTTGTGAATCTAGCACTAACAGGTTTGCCACCTTTTCCTAGGATGAATCGTGAGAGTGCCTTTGGATCGGAGACTCTTCCTTTATTGTCTGTTGTCTGTCAAATGCATTCTGGCAATAAGAGGCTTTGAGAGTGCTCTGCAAAGGGAGTAAGGGAGTGCTCTGCAAACCATTGAGGACTTTGTCTTATTTGTGAGATGTCATTGCTTGACAATAGATGAACCTTAAAAGGTCTTGCCATGCTCTTGGAATAGCTATTGTTTGACATCCCTCCTCAAATCATTATGAAAAGTAGAAAAAACATTAAAGTGAAACTGAAAGTGATTTTACTTACTGAAATACAAACTTTATGATGTGGTTTACTAAGAAAAATAAGAAGTGAAATCATAACATACTCATAATTAGTTTAGTCTGATTTAAATTTAAGTCTGTTTTCACATCTCAGTCAGAGTGAAGGCTCTGAAACCTGCATAATTCTTCAAGTGATTTTCCCAGATCACACAGCTGTGAACCTGTCCTTTAGAAAGGCCAATCCTTAGGTTTTGCTTTCCTCAAATAGGATCATAACTTGTAGTACACCTGCCAATCTTTTTCAACTAAAAGTAAATTTATCTCTCTCTACTTCCTATAAATCCTTAAAACTGAGTAAATCAGAGCATCACTTCTGTGCTAGAAGAATCCTGCCTGACACTGGATTTATCTTCATTAAAACAAGATTTCCTTGTCTATCTCAGTGGGATCTGGCAGCTGGATGGGCTCAATTACATTGGTGTCTAGTTGACTACAAGCAGATCCAACCTTCAAGTGGAGCAGCAAAATGGGGTTTGAGTCTGGATGTGGAAAGATCATTTACTACCTTAAATGAAATACATCCTCCTGAATGATTTAAACTTTGTTAATTGATGACTTAAGTTCATGGCATGTGGCAGAGAGTACAGCAGCAAAAAAATTTATAAAAAGTTATAGTGAATACAACGTACAATACATATGAGGAAAGTGTAATAAAAACAAAAATGCAGAGTAACTCTAGATTTCAGACCAGATACCCTTAGTTATTTAAAAGTCAATTATGCATGCTAAGATAATTTTCAATGCTTATTCAAGAAGAGTGAGCTATTTCCAAAGGGGATTTTATTGAAACCTTTAGTAGATATCAAGCTGAACAGAATGGCCCTTCACTTGATGAGCCACTTAATAAGTAAAGTTCGTCCTAGATATCTGAAGTTCAATGCTAAATCCTGCACCTACAACTGATTCCAGTCAACAGTATCCATTGGGATTCATAAGTGTGACTCTGTGAAACACTGTTTTATTAAATTAACAGATTAGTTAACTTGTTCACTGTAAAATAGAGATAAGTTAATCAGATTGGTATTGATCATTAAGGAAGGCCAGGTACAAGAGCTATTAAGCTTATTTAGGAGTTACAACATGTTTGAAATATACATTTTCGCAGAATTGATGGAGATTAATGTTCCAAAAGGTACCAAATGGGAAATAAATAATATCCAGAAGTTAGATTGGGGGTTTTAATAGTTATTTTATTTTATTTTATTTTATTTTATTTTATTTTATTTTATTTTATTTTATTTTATTTTATTTTATTTTATTTTATTTTATTTTATTTTATTTTATTTTATTTTATTTTATTTTATTTTTTAAATTTTTGTAATACTCTGTCAAATAATGTAATCTGCAACCCTTCTTTCATCGCCTAGGTAATACTAGTTGATGGATAAAATATTACAAATCTTTCCTGCACCAAAAGGGGGTTACAAAGTGTAAGAAAACTGATCAATATATATTCCTCCTTTTTTCTGCCTTTATAGCATTTTGTAGTCATTGTAGTGCTTTTGCTATCCCTGAGACATGGCAGGGCAAACAATCTGTGATTTTGGGGTTGATGTGACTCAGCTGAGCAAAATCTGTCCTGAAAGAAGGTTGTGTTTAGCTAAAGTGCCATGAGAGACTGTTAAACAAACCTTAACCACTTTTCTAGCACTGTTCTATACAACAAGCTTCACAGTAAAAACAAAAAAGATATTAATATGGCTCAAAGAATTGAAAATCTGGTATTTCACATGATAAGAAAAATGATAGGAATAAAACCTGTAAAAACAAAGATAAAGTGAATCTTACACCCCATAACTGTGTGAACCCTGTCACAGCTGAGCTTCAAGGACAGCAGAGACATTGGGATAAGAAAATAAATTTTGTGCAGCCTGTAGGCATGACTGGCTGTAAGATGGAATTTCTACAAAATACTGAGTTTTCTTTTAGAGAAGTGCAACATTCCTGGATTTATACTTCTGGTTAATTTTCAAAACAATAATTATTTCTGAGAAAGTGTCATTTCAGCGAATCTAATGCAGAATTTTATCCTCAGCTTGAGTCATTAGCTATCTGCTCTGTATCTTCCCTCACTCAAAGCATTAGATAAAGCCTTTTCTTGAACCTCAATGGATAGCCAAAAGGCTTTGGATGATCTGACTTAAGATTCAACACCTTTCATACGCCATTGTGTATCAATGCATTTCTTAAAAAAAAGGGAAGGTCTTGCTTTAAAAATATAGAACAAGATTAAGAGGACAAACCCACTGATGAAAAGTCAACATATAAGCCAAGATAAAATGCGGAAACAGTAGTCAACATCTGTGTGGAAAACGGAGGGTTTGGTGATTAAAGGCCAGAGTATGCACACAGCAGGCACATACTATAGGGGTTTAGAGGGTAAAAAAACTAATTAGTGGAATGGATTAAGAGGCCAAGGGCAAAAGCAAAATAGTAGTGCTGACTGCAAGAATAAGGATTAGATCATAAATGTAGTTATGCTGTTGATTCTGTTACTTTTAAACCTGTATACTTAAAGCAGATTGGACACATGCAATATTGTGTTGTATGAAGTAAATTAAAACATTTTAACTGATAAGATGCTGAACCAGGAACTCAGCCTTCTCTTATCCAGGGAACACAAAAGAAGGAAACAGATCTTCTCCAGAAAAACTTATTTTATATTTTGTGTTTTCATTTATAGATTATCCCAAAGATATATGAGGTTCTGAGAAAATACTTGGATATCTTTTATTTATATAAGGCTCAATACTGACTGAAGTTTTGAAAAATCTGTTTAGTTTCTACTGAAGTATTCAACTATGCTTCTAAGTGATAATACATGTACTTTTCCTGTTTCCCTGCTGCAACAGGATTTATGAAGGGTTGCAGCAAGGCAGAAATTCGTAACACTAACAGTTTTACAAAAACAGTGCTATGAGTATGCCAAAAAACACAAAGAAGGTATTCACAGGCACTCAGAAAAGCTATCAAATACCTTTGCCTTTGTTATCCCTATCATTTTTTGAAATATAATTGTATAGGGATTGCAAGGTTTGAAAAGAAAGACAAAAATCTTCAGCTTTATGATATTGAAGCCTTCTACTGTAGCAATATTACAGCTCTTCATGTATATTCTAAGCATTTACTAATGTATTAGATTAGTTCATTGTGTTTATCCAGAAGTAGTTATAGGCAACAGTCTTTTCAAGTAGCCATCAAAATTGCAAGCTAAATAAAATTGTAGGCAGAAAGCAAAAGTTGGGAGAAATAAATAAATAATGAAAAATATGAAGGGTAACAAGGAGTTATTTAAGAATACTTTGGTGAGCACCAGAAAAGCTAAAGTCACTCTGAAGAAGGAAGGTCACACTGGTTTGAAATTATGTATAAGAGAGCAGTTACGTGCCACAAAACAACAATTATTAAATATTTCTTATATGATAGTAGTAATTAAAAATTATATGGAAATCCATGCTATACAGGACTAACTTATGTCTATTAGGAACAGTAATAACATGAGGAGAGACTTTTATGTAAATCTCAGTAGAACAAGGTATAATTAAAGAAAAAAGTGGTCTTTATCTTGATAATGTATATAGAATTATCAGAAAATTACTGAATGTTCAATAAATATATTGGTTCTATTTGAAGAACAAACATGCATCTGGTCACATGGAGAGATGATGAAAACAATTAAAGGGTTCTTATGTAATTTGTAGTCATAAATTACATAATAATTTAAAGGATGAGGCTAAGGATCTCTCTGGGCTGTTGATGTTGATTTTTCAATAAGCCTTGGAATGCTGTAAAAGCTCCAATTTTCCAAAAGAAGAAAATGTTTCACAATTGGTTTTAAAGAGGCTAAAATGGTCAACTTTTCTCAGTTACAGGTTCATCATCATAATTTTAGTTCAAAAAGAAATAGTCATAAAACTCATATATATTAAAAGGTTAAAGAACAAATAT
Organism: Taeniopygia guttata; assembly: GCF_048771995.1. NCBI lineage: Eukaryota > Metazoa > Chordata > Aves > Passeriformes > Estrildidae > Taeniopygia > Taeniopygia guttata. The sequence continues at coordinate 39,030,760 of NC_133024.1, forward strand.
AACTAATCTGGAAAATCTTAGAGAAAAATCTTCGGAGAAGTATGCTTAGTAGATAAAGCAAGTATAATTCATTTATGCTGTACAGATTTCTCCAAGGCTTCTGAATTGATTCTGAAGAACATATTTATGAAGAATTAGAATTATATAAGAACAGCCTGTACAAGTCCTGCAAAACAGAAACTAGCTAATCCTGGGCTTTTACTATCAGAGTTACTCTCTATCTGGCCATCTTTTTTAGGATTCTGTTCCTGGCATGTGCTTTGTACTGTTTTAGAGACTTGTAAAAATGCAATAAATCCTAGCAGCATTTGCAGTGAATCTCACTGGTTTAATTAGTGAACCTTCTCTTTATTGTAATAAAATGGTATAATAAAATAGCACAGATTTTTTTTTTTAATTTGGATCTCACAACAGATCAAAAAAAAAATCAGAATAAATGCAATTATTCCAAGAAACCATTTTTTTGCATGACTTTAGTACAAGTTATTATGAGGAGTTAGATACAACTTAACCTAAGTAAAGATTAGATATGTACTCCCAGGTTTTGATTGAAATATGAAGAATATACATGTTTTTCAATCTGTTTGTAGAGTATCAATCAAACAATACCTTTAAAAAGTGTTGCTATCATAAGTCTTCAAATTATTTTAAGAATATTTAGGCAAACAGATTCTTTTCACATAAGCCGAGTTATTGCCTATTATGTGATAGGAAGGCAACAAGCTCAAAACAACTCAACTAAAAAGTTATATTCGCATGCTTTATTTTCTGAGATAGATTTTATACATCTGAACTCAAAATATTTTTGTAGTATAATGGAACTTCCTCATTCAGCTGTAACTGTATTTTCTTGAGCTCTAATGAAGCAGTTAATCAAGTCTGTTTACTCATCTACAGAACAAAGATTCCTTATATCATGACATAGTCTTCTACACATGTATTCCACATTCACTGAATAGTTACTGATATAAGAAAAGATGTTATGGTAGGGTCTTTCTGGCTTTCTGTTTTTAGTTTGGGGCTTTTTTTTTGTACTAGAGACAATTCAAATTCAAATGCCAGGAAGTGAGTACTAAGTAGAGTTCATATATGAAGAGCATTTAAGTCCTTCATTCTCCATATACAAATTTGAAATCAACCTCTTCATTTATGTCACTACAATTGGATGTTTGAAAATCTAGATATAATGTCATTTTTTTACAAAAAAATTCACAAAATCAATTAATGACAATTTCAAGCTGGGCTGGGATGAGAAATGGAGAGTCAAGAATTTTTTTCCTTTGAATTTTGTCCCTTCCTGAGTGTTGCTACAATTTTAATACCCTCTACCGCCTGTAATATTTCCATTGGGTTGAAGACAATATTTTACATGTGAGAAGTTAACATACAATGGGGGGGGGAGGAGGGGGGAAAGCACAGCCAGTACAGCTGACCCCAGCTGATCAAAGGAATATTCCAGACCATATGTCATTATGATTAGCATATAAATTTGGGGAAGAAGAGGGGATGTTCATAGCTTATTTGGAGTGATGGCAAAGTCACCATTATGCCTGATGCCCTGCTGTGGTGTGGATGGCTGAACACCTGCCTGCCCATGACAAGCAGTGAATGAATTCCTCATTTTTGTTTGCTTGTGCACGTGGCTTTTGCTTTACCTGTTAAGCTGTATTTATCTAAGCCTATGATTTCTCTTACTTTTAGCCCTCTCATCCTGTTCCCATGACACTGTGGGGAGGAGTGGGAGGGGCTGTATGGAATTAGACAAAAAATACATAACTAAAGTTAGGATTTCTGCTCTAGATGTGGTGCACTCAAATGCACACATGAGCATATCTACAAGTACTTTGCAAGGTAATGACAAAGGTACATAGTGCTATTGTTGGTAGTGGCCATTGCAAGTGGGCAAAGGGTTTTTGGATACTGGATGACACTGCTTATTGTAAAGTCATAGAATCATTTAGGTTGGAAAAAAACTTTAAGATCATCAAGTCCAATTGTTACCCTAACCCAATGAACTCCATCCCTAAATAATATCCCTAAGTGCAGCATTAATATTTTTTTAAATACCTCGAAACATAGCGACAAAACCACTACTGTGGGTAACCACTTCCAAATGCTTCAAAGCCCTCTCAAAGAAGAAATTTTTCATAACAGCCAATATAAAAGTTGAATTTAACAGACTTAACAGAAGATCACTTCCACAAAAGAAAATCTCTACAAATATATCATCTCTCTATTACAGTGCGAGCTGAAATATGTAGCATGCTTTGCTATTCTTACTGTATTACCAGTGAGCTCTTCATCTAATTTGAGACAGAGTAGATAATTTTGGGACAGAACAATTTCTATCACACTTTCTGTCTTGAGGAGGAGGAAGCTCCAGATTTCTCTATACTCGATACTGACACTCTTGGTGACAAAACACTTACAAGGGAACAGTGGAAAAAAGGTGATCAAAAATTGGCTCATTTATTGTAATTTTTATCTTCTGAAAGATGTAACTTGTTAATGCCTAAATACTCTTTGTGTATATATCTGGCTGACCACCTGGACAGTATTACCTAAGAACCCTTCTTGTTTTTAGACTGAGTTTGTGATGTAAAATTTGGCTGTATATTTTTTTCTTGGAACGTCACCAAATATTGTTACAAAGCATTATGACACTGGTATAAATTAGTCACAGAATGCAAAGTCTGTGCTCTAACAGTGTCTGTCACCTCATGGCAAACAGAGCAAGGGATGAAAGGTGAATGGATCTCTGGCTGTGGATGACAACAGGCCTCTCACCTCATCTGTCCATCTGGTAGAACAAATAGCTTTTTTAGTTCTGAGGGGAAAATGGCAAAGGGCTCATAAATGGGAGAAACTGACCTTGAGAGTATGATAGAGGCCCTGCCATTAAAGTACACGTTAGCAAGAAAAATCTATACTTTGAAAGTCTCTTGAAAAGTATTAATTTTATATATTAGAAAAATATACTTCTGCTGCTACCAGTACTTTGCCAAACAGGTCTCTTATGATCTTTCTCCTCTTTGTTGAAAAAATATTTAATGAAAATCATAAAAAGGGAAGCTGATATTTTTATCTCAGTTACATTTGCAGAGAAAATCAGAGGCACTACAGAGAGTAAAATGCCTTGACATAAGCTATTGCCATTAGTATTCTCTGAAAGTAACAGCCACTGCAGAGTTAATCACTTGATTGCCATTTAGAAATGCCTCTAGAGTAAAGCCAGTATGGGTCTATTTACTCTAGAGCCAGAACCAACCAAAACAGATACTAGTATTAGCCATGTGCCATTTATTCTTCTTTTTACCTTGCCCCAGGGAAGAGAGTTTGCCACCAGTCTTTTGGGGGTGTTGAAATTAGGAAATGGGTAGTGGGCACCAAGTAAAGCTTGGTTTGTGTTTATTTCTTACTATCTAAGTAAGATAGTTCTTACTATCTAAGTACTTACTGAAGCTTACCAAATCTAAAGAATAGCTGGAGTTTTTCCAAAATTATTCTCAGCTTCTCTTGGTCACAGTGTCAAAGAGGTCAAACCAGTCAAGTAATTTTTAAGTCCCAGCTTATTTTTAACAGACAGAAAAATCATTCATAACTTGTTTCTGTGAACTGCAGGAGCACTGTTGTCGTTTATACCTCATTTTCTTGAGTATCAGAGTGTTACTCTCAGTAGAAGGGTTCGCGCCTAAGACACAGAAATAACTTTCTCTTCAATTTCAGCAGTTGTGTGACCATGCTTGGAGTTTTTGACCCCTGTAAGACTTCATCCCTTTTTGAGAATTCATTCTCGGATTAATGTCTATACTCTTTGCAAATAATTCAGAATAATTTCTTAGTTATCTGTCTCCTGAAGAGGAATTAGGCACCAAGGATTATACATGGATATGTCTCTGTCTTTAGTTACACTGTGTCAGGTTCTGATGTCTAAATGAAAAAATTATGTTTAAAGTCCAAAGCTGTTTTCCCCCCATAACTTTTATTATTATTTCTGTTCCTTATTTTCTGGAGCTCAAAGATGTTAAGAGACAAACAATTCACTGCAGGCACCTACTAATATTACTATTTGATTAAAAAAACAAAAACAAAAACAAAAACAAAAAACAACTACAAAACCAGACCCAACCCCAATGTAGAAATAGATAAAGAGATCCTGAAAGTTTTTGTGGTGTATTTTCAGTCTTGTGTACACATGCACAACTGCTTCAGACCCAGGGAGCTTCACACTTAAAGGGCCACAGTACTGAAAAAGCTTTACTCAAGAAAATAATTTGTATTAATTCTCTTGTTAGTTGATAGCTATTCTAAAAGGACAAGATGCTCAAGAAATGTAAATCAGTATAATGTTCAATTTGGCTGAAGAAATCCCATAATAATTTGCAGGAATGGGTATTTGGTTCAGTTTTACTGTTGCTATTAGTAACAGTCTTCGCATAAACAAGGAAGATAACACATTGTAAAAGATGGTATGTGCCACAGATCTGTAATGTATTCAATCCAGATCTTGAAAATCAAGACAGTGAAAGAAACTGATGAGTCCAGCTTCTATTTATCACTAAAGGTGGTCTCCATGTCACCTAATACTAATAATATAGCTGTCTAACCTTATCTGTCTGAAAGCTGTCAAGTCTGAGCTTGTCACCAAAGTTCCCTTAGTAGCAAATGGAAAGGAGTGGCTTCCTCCACAAGGTGATCTCTGTCAGCCTAAGATAAATGCTCAAGGTAAAAAGATGGAATAAAGTAAGGTGGAAGAGAGGTGAGATGCATCATTCTCTGGACAAATGTGTCTTCCTTTAGCTAAAGCATTAAAGGTCATGGAGACAATCTGGCTAGACTTGACCCACAGGCAGATAATATTAGATGAGAGAAATCCTACCTGGCACTGTGGCACATGAGAAATCGTATTACTTTCCTATGACTATTTGCACATACATAAAATGGGGCATATAATATATCCCTATATCAAAGCTATTCTGCAAAATTTGATTCATGGTAAGTCTTTATGACCCTTGAGTAAAATGCAGCATAGGGATTGTACAGCATATTTCTCTAAGGGGAAAAAGTGCAAATTCAACAAATTTATATTATCACCATTTTGTAAATACCTAGGTTTTGCATGCAGCATTCTACCTTGAACCTTGTAAACAGGTTTCAAAAAGCTGAAAACATAAACAGAAAATGTGCACAGTTAAATGTGTTTGGTGATTGTCAAGCTATTTCTATTAGGCTGTAATAGGCTTGGTATCTAGGTCATGCTTTGCACAGAAAAGAACGAGACAGCTTTAAATGCACTTTTCATCTCAGCAGAATGACCCCACATGAATGCAAAAGTGAGCCAGGGAAAGCTGTTAATCAGAGATTAAGCTCTAATAAATAGGTTTTTTGCCAATAATGTCTGTGGTCATCTGCTGTGATGTGTTCAATAGGATCATGTTTAGAATTAAAACCCAGTCTTTTCCTGTTCTAGGAGAATGCTGACACACCACAGTTAGAAATTGTTCAAGGCATTAAGAAAAACAGTGGGTAATCTCAGAACTTCAAGTATCACATCTTGTTCACTGCTTATGAAGTACTAATGTTGAGTGGGTTTATGGAAGCTATAAAGTGAGAAATGGTCCACAGGAAAAATGTGGTGAGGTAAAGGAAAATTTTTGGTTCCTGCCTGAAGTCTCATCTTACCTAAATATTTGCCTATTCGCTTCAAAAGGAAAAGAAATAGGGTTCAATTCTTCCCTTCTGTTATTACATCATATCATCACTACTATGGACACACGCGGAGAATGTAGTATTCAAACCTCAAGAAGTGCAGAGATGTTTTCTACTCAGTAGAAGGTAGGTGGGATTAAGACAAGCTCTGGCTAGTCTGTGATGCTGATCCAGCAAAACCTGAAACAGTTGCAGCAGTGAAGCCTTTTGGTAATTCTTCCTTTCTGGGTCACATAAATTGGGGGTCATTTGTTGAATGCACAGAGAATCTGCGGGAGGATGGATTCAGAAGGCATGTTGATTTTTAACTTACTAAATTTAAAAATCAATTCAAATTCAAAGAGGTAGCCAGGTCCAGCAGGCCAGAAGGAGCAGTTTACACTCACACACCTGGAGAGACACCAGGGCACTCAGCTGTTAATCAGGCAGCAAGAATTTGTCTTTGTTAGTCCAAGGAAAGTTCTGATCCCTGATGATCCTAGAGAATCTGTAGCCACCTTCCTACCCACCTCTCAACCCCTTTTCCTTATAGGGAAATCAAGGTGTTAACTGTAAGAATCTTAACATTTACATTTCTATATTTAATTTTGCCTTTCTTATAGTGCATGGATTTAGCTCATGTGCTCTTGTCACACCTTGTCACAATTTCCTTGGTAAAACTGAGTCAAGATCACACAGCTGCATAAAATCAGTTCTTGATCATGGATAGCTGAACCTCTGGGTTGAGAATTCTTTACATAATGCTGATTAAGACTGAAATAATGGACTTTTACATCTTTTTTTTACAACAATCACATATCCTAAAAGAAAATGTAAGTATGTTGTATATATCCCCATATCTGACTCATCATGCTTGAGAATAAATTAATTTCTTTCTATGTTTCTTTCTAATTATTGCCTTGAGCTACTAAAAAGTGTTCCTAATAATGCATGAGTAGCACCTACATTATTAATTTACCAACCTGATGAGAAATTGCATGGGATACAGGAGACTAAACTGAATCCCTGAAAAGAAAGTCAATCAATATTATACAATTTGAACATTCTTCAAGAATGTGTACTAGAAATTTGGTCTGCAGAAAGGTAGATATTCTGGAATAGTCTTCCAGTAAGAAGGCTGTTTTTTTATAGAATGGATCAATATATGGTGTGTCTGTAGGAGCATAAGTCTACACAGATGTCCTAGGAGAATTCTTTCCGGTCCTACACTACATCTAAAACACAATAACAAAATTAACAAAGTAATAACTCACTGAAGAATACATGCAAACATATATGGAAAAGAATAATAAAGTGCCCCATGTGTATTGACCAGAATACATCTTTTACTGGGTTTTGGAAGACTCCATTTAAAAGAGCATATTGATTTAGGACAGTATTTAAAGGTTTTATTTCAAGCATGTGCTTAAGGTGAATGGACATCTCAGTGCTGAAGGCTACACTGTGTGTTTCAGTTAAGATTATTAGTTTTCTTAGTACTTTCACAGAGTTTTTTAATGAAATGTAGGCATAACATATTACAAAAAAAATTTCTGTTTAATTTCAGTGCTTTGGAAAATTAGGGTACAAATTTTTACTTACTAAATCAGTCAGTATTACTTTATAGCTAAATTTGCAATTTCTCTTTAATGCTTCCAGAATATCTTTTTAGTCATCTGAATGACAAGAGATCTGTTCTGATTATGCTTGAGGGATTCTTTTAGTTAATGTAATATCAGATATGAGACATTCAGATGTTCAGTCTTAACCCGTGTCATCTGTGCTACAGTTTAAATTGTGCCTGTTCTGACACCATTATAATAAGGCTCCTTAAATGTTTTATTGTTTGTTTCTACTGACTGAAATGATGCTTATTGCATGCAATGTGATTCTCAGCATTTATGAAGTGATCAGATATTACATATTCTCTGGAAGAATAAAAGGTTCTCAAATAATAAATACAATGCCTGCATATACAATCAGTGGTCTGGTATAACGCTGGTTTCTAGGCAATGGTGCCTTGTGGCCTTCTAGCTTCCATCAGTTTACTTTCATCTCTGCCTTTCTGGGGCCAGCAGCAGCTGACTAGTTCTAGCACTGTGGCACCAACAGGAACAAGGGCACACTGAACGAGGGCAAGGCAGAGGTCTGAGATGTCCTTGGCTCCTTGTCCATGAACCGTGTCCCTGAGAGGAGAGTATTTTACTGGTTGTTCATTATGTTAAGATGGGTTTTTAATGCAAACCTTCAATTTACCTCTGCAAGATTGCTCTACTGATGGAATTTTAGTGCCCAGAGGCCTCTAATCTTGTAGAGTTGAAAAGTAGGCCTTTTTTGCTTCCCAGCCATATAATTTACTCCCATAATGTAGCTTTTTTCAGCTAATACTGAATAGCTCCATTCTGTCTACAAATTTTTCATCAGATTGAATCAAAAAGGGTAAACTGGAGTTCAGAGTTGCAGGTAAAATTGCAAAAAAATTTAAATTTATTTTTAAGTTCCTTGAAAAATTATCTTAATGGGTGCAAAAATAAAAGAGATAATATATTATAATTTCTAATTATAAAAAGTTTGTATGATGTGATAGCTCTTTTTTTTTTGGAGAATATACCTAAGCATAGGTCATTCCTTTTTTATACTTTTCTCCTATTTTCTGCTTTCCATGAATGACAGTGTGAACAGAAAAAGAGTAGGCATATTAAATAACACCTAGAATATTTCCTAGTTTATAGCTTCCTCTCCCAGAAAATCTTAATCTCTGACACCAAAGTTAAGTTCCTAAACTGAATCACATTTGTTAGGAATCTCAACAGGTTAAATAAGGTGCCCACAGTGAAATAACCTAAATATCTCTTTTAATCTTCCAAGAATTAAAATTGATCATCCTATGACATTGTCATGTAGGTTTTGGAGCAAATTTCCTTTATTAAGTCAGAGGACTTATAGAGAAGAAAGAGATGGAGAAAAAGAATTTGTCTCGACTTGCACCATGATACAATTCAGTGGCCCAACTCATGCAGTTTTGCCAGTGATGATATTAAACATTAGCCCTCTAATAGCAGATCAAATACTCGTGACGTTAGAGCATTAAGTGATATATTGCCACATCCCATTCTTGCCACTGATTAATATTAATCATCAGCATTTGAAATGATATTTCAGAGCACTATTTGATCCAACCTAGCTGGAAATAAATGGAAAATGGCAAATAGTTGACTAAAGATTCCAAGGTGATGAATTAAGAACCCTCAGGAAACTTTGCCATAAGGTTTCAGAGCTGGAATTACTTGCTGGTTTTCACTGTACTTGTTATTTTTCTTTTCACCAGGTAAATCTGATTGAAAAGAAAGCTGCAAAATCTTTTGATGAGAAAAGAAAATGCTTTCCAGTGAGAAATCAATATGCATAACTTATCAAAAGTAGATTGAGCAGTGGCTTAATTAAGGTGTGTAAAGATCTTCAGTGGAGGAAAACAGCAGATACTAATTGGCTCTTCAATCTTTTAGAAAAAAGATCTTGCAAAAATGAAAACCATTGGAAGTTAAAGCTAGAACAATTCAAATGAGAAATATAACAGATTTTTAACTATGGCATAATCAAGCATTTGCAAGGATGTAGAGGACAAGAAACTGCAAGTGATGGATTTCTTTGTTTCGTCTTCAAATGAAACTACAATACCTGTCTAGTGAACATGCTTTAGATAAACTAACATAAATAGATTGGAACAATGCAACAGTAAATTATTTGGTCTGTGGAAAAATTAGGTGATTAAAGCGGGTGATAGATTTTCTTCTGGTTTTAACTGATGGCAAAGCCTGACCAATATCTGTGTATTTACACTTCCCTATAAAAGGCTGGGGCTCAGATCAATATGGCTACATTTGCACAGTTGTATCTGATCTTAATAAATATTTTAAGTCAGCATTGGAGTCTGTCCTCCCCCATTTTATAGCACCCATAATACCCAATTTGCTTGGCTTGTCAATCAGACTGCACAACCAAGAAGAGGGAAAAGTGTTCTCTAGTCCAGTTTGTGTTTGCTGTGGTCTATGGGCTGGTTATCCCTTTTCCAGACTGTAGCATACAGGTTACTCCAGTGCTTTGTTCCCAGATGGCTTTTGTGAAGGGCAGAGCCTCTTCTGGTATTAGTCTTAGTCCAGGACTGCAAATGGTTCTAGTGACTGGAATTTCTCCAGCAAAGTGAGGTGTGCCATAAGACAAAAATCCATGTCACCATCACTTACTGATTTCTCTCCCTGCTTTGTTTTGCCTGTTTATAATAGTTTCAGTGCATATTTCTCAGTCTTTGTTTCCAAAGTGAGATTCTTCCTTGAGCCCCTGTATTTCTGTACACATGACCACTTTGACAGTAGCATTTACACATAAGGGCTAGGGCCCAGTGTGCTAGAGAGAATTATGGTTCAAAGAGAGATTGAAGATTGTAAATGCAGGTCAAATAATACAGCTAAAATGGGAACTGGGAACACTGAGATTAGATGACAGGAAAATATTTCTCCTTGAACTGGGTGTTCTAGCTATCGATCTTAGATTTTCAGTGGCATTTCCAAAATATGTAAGTAAGATAAGGATTTTCCCTCAAGTGGAGTTTTGTATATAATATTTGCTAAAGCTCTAGCACAGCATTCAGAGAATTCATTCTTGTAGGCTGTCACTATGAAAATAATAAGATTTGGTGTATTTTCACACTGTGTTTGAGGAGGGACACGAAACATTTTAAATTAATAATTTACAGTTTTGACTCTATGGTGTATTACTCTTTTGTTCCTAATCTTTTTTACCTTGAGATCAACAGAACTGTTGTTACCAACTACAGTGGGAATTGGGAACATTAGACTTTTTCCCATTTCTGTTTCTCAGATGTATTCCTCATGATTTTCAACATATAAGTCAGGGAATACAACTTGTTATTAAACCTGAAAAGTGCCCCAAACACTCACTGGACATTCCTAAACTTTACAAGCGGAAATTATTTTTTGTACTATGTATCTCATAGACCCACTCAGATTGCAAGTAGTTGAGGTCATCTACATCTCCATCTATCACTGTGTCCCAAAGCAAGACAGACAGTGTCTGTCATTCATTGCAGATGCGCTTCTAAAATAATCTTAGAGATCTCCAGTGATGTGGACTGCATAGCTGCTAGTGTCAGTCTTGGTGGCTGTACTTTACTGTCCTCACTCTTATTAAGTTTTTTCATATATCTATCCAATCTTCCTCATTGCAGTTTAAACCCATTACTTTTTTCTCCAATCCTCTCTGGAGTTGGAGAACAAGTCATTCCTGGCCCTCTGCAGTAGCTTCTTTAATAGGTGAAGGCTGTGGCATACCTGATTCAACGCTCTTTATTATCAGCTAAATAAGTCAAATTATTTTGCTTTCCATAATTCTGATTCTCATTGCTCTTTTTTTCTCTCATCCCCCTCCCCCAGCTTTAAGCACAAATACAAAAAAACGAATACTACTGTCCCTTACACAATGCAAAAGGCATTGCTACTCAGGTTATCCACTGTGTTAATATTTTCCTTGGCCTGTCTGTGTTCTCATTATTATTTTCTGGTTTAATTTTTTTGTTGATATGATTGTCTGTAAATTATTTTGGTTTAAGTGAATATTTGTCTCACAAAATAGTTTGGAATATCATTATTAGGTGGACAAGTGTTCTGAATTGACTTTGAACAATAAATTTTCTTTATTAAGTTACCTTGACAATATCTTTTTTTAGTTTTGTTTCCTGGCTGAACACCTTGCTATTGAAAGTTAAGCAGCATGTTTCTCTATTCTTTGTTTTAAAGATCATAGTAGTTCACTTTAGCTAAGTCTCACCTTGAGTGTCTAAGCTTCAGTTTTCTTCTGGAGAATATTGATCAATGTTACACAGCCCTAAAACAATCAGTATTTTAAATCTTTCATTTTAAAGGTGTCTCTTCTTTCATACATCTACCTTTAAGTTATAAGCAGAAGTCTTTTAAGATTTGGGCTAGAGGTTTTGAGTAACTCATTTGAGGTTGGAAAGATAGATCTAGGCATTTATAATGTTTAGCACCTCATGGATAGACAAAATCCATAGGTGGAATAAATTCAATTGATTCCGTGAAACTATACCAATTTTAGCAATTTGGGTTGCAAGGCAGCAGTCCACAGATTTTTATGGGATCAAGGCTTAAGTCATGTTATTGAGAGATAAGATTTTGCATTCAGTTCTACAGGAAAATTAGAAATGGGTTGTAGGAAAACAGGACAGAGACTCCATGTGGGCCATGAATCACGATGTGTTTTTGTACACAGACCATTCAAGTGAAAAGAGGAGGGGACTATGCTCTAGCAAGGCAGGTGTCCTAAGTGTACATCAAAAGAGTTTGAACACCTTGTTGGGAGACTTGTTCATGGTGATGCATTTATCAGAAGCATTCCAGTCAGAAAGTAGACCAAACTAACTTTCTTTTGCTTCTCCACTGCTTCCTATAAGTACAGTTAAAAAAGAATCTCTAGAAAGCTATTTTTTTGCTCATTTGTGGGAGTAATCTAGCCTTTGATACTTATCAGCCAGGGTATGAAAACAGGACAATTAAATATTAAATTTGTGTGATGCAAACCCTTTTGTGAACATAGCTCTTAGTGTTATGCTTGTTTTCCAATCCTTCTTTCAACAGCACTCAAGCTCTCTCACGGAGAAAGACATTGCTCTCAATTTACTCTGCTTTACTAAACAATAAACAAGACTCATCTTGTTTGAAGACCTTATTATGGTTACCACTTTCCTCATATTTGACAGGAATATTTCAACACATAAGGGTTTAGCGAAACAGGTAAAGACTTGGATGCATGGTGAACGCCCATGCATGGTGAATGCATGAATAGTAAAAATTGTATGATTCCTTCTTGTTCTACGTAGCTCTGAATAAAACATTTCTGGAATGAGTTCATAACTGTATTTGTTGCAAATTTTTAGATAAAGTAAATCAAATGGTGTGGCAATTAATTATTTAGATTGTTAACATATTACTAGTGTATGTTTTTTATCTTAAAAAAAATGCAAATCATTCTGAATGTTAGCATTTCTGGCACTTTGTTATGGTGATTTCTGCTCCACCACCTTAATTTTTAAATTTCAATTACAAGCATGAGTCAGGCGTCCATGGCACTTTCTTTGGCATTTACTGAAGTAAGATTTTTGTTCAGCCATAGTTGTAAATAACTAGGAAGATTGTGACTCATCATCAATGTCCTTCTACTTTCCTTCTCTTAGATGACGATTTAACAAAAATTTAAATAAATTGCTTAAAATCTACAAAATATGCTATGGAAAAAATTCATTTAAAAACCAGTCAAGAGTCTTTAATGGCAAAGATTTATTTATTATAATTTAGTATGTCATTATAACCACAGATGTGATGAATCGGAATTGTTGAGTTTTCGCTGAAGGAGGATTAATGTTAAATTAGTCACTTACATGGATGGCTTCTGTGAGAAGCTGCCAGAAGCTTCCTCCATGTCCGACAGGGCAAATGCAAAGTGGATCCAAGATGGACCAACCACTTGTCAAGCCCAAGCTCATCAGACAAGGTGGTAGTGCCTCTGAGATAACATGTTTAAGAAGAGGAAAAAAAAAAAGCTGAGCTACAGCAGCCAGGTAGAGGGATGAGGATATGTGAGAGAAACATCCCTGCGGACACAAGGTCAGTGCAAAGGATGGGCAGGAGGTGCTCCAGGTGCTGGAGCTGAGATCCCCCTGCAGCTCATGGTGCAGCCCATGGTGAGGCAGCTGTGCCCCTGCAGCCCACGGAGGTTCATGGGGATGCAGAGACCTATGCGTGGCCCCTGGATAAAACATGCTGGAGTTGGTAGCTTTCTTAAGGAAGCTGTAATTCTACAGGATGCTCATGCTGGAATAAGCTCCTGGCAAGACCTGAGGCCACAAGAGCCCATGCTGGAGCAAGTTTGCTGTCAGGACTTGTGACCCCAGAAAAGGGATCTATGCTGGGGAGGTTTATGTTAGATATTATATTTTGGAGTGGTTTAGGTTTGATGTTAGAAAAAGATTTTTCACCCAGAGGGTGGTTGAGCACTGGAACAGGCTCCCCAGGGAAGTGGTCACAGCACCAATGTGAAATAGTTCAAGAAGTGCTTAGAAAACACTCCCAGGCACATGGTGTGACTCTTGGGGTGTTCTGTGCAGAACCAAGAGTTGGACTCAATGATCCTGATGGGTTTCTTCCAACTCAGGATATTCTGTGATTCTATGTTCATGAAGGACTGTACCCAGTGGCTGGGACACAAATTGGAGCAGTTGGTCAAGAACTGCAGCTCATGGGAAGGAGTCTCATTGAAGGACTGTGTGGACTGTCTGTTGGTGGGAGGGACCCCACACTGGAGCAGGGGAAGATTATGAGGAGTCCTTCCCCAAGAGGGAGGGAGTGGCAGAGACACCATGTGATGAAGAGTCTACAGGCAACATTCCTTGCTTCCCTATGCTGCTGCATGGGAGGACTTAGAGAAATATGAAGTTGAGCCCTGGAAGATTGGAGGGTGATGGAAGGGTGTTTTAAGAATTATTTTTATTTTTATTTTTTCATTACATTACTCTGATATGATTTGCAATAAATTAAGTTTATTTCCCAAACCTGAGTCTGCTTTTTTTTCATTACAGTAATTGCTGAGTGATCTCTCTCTGTCCTTATCTCAACACATGAGCCATTCATTTTCCCTTCCAAGCCCAGCTGAGGAGGAAATGCTATGGTAGGCACCTGGCATCCAGCCAGGAACAACCCACCACAGAGTACTATGCCTTACAGCAGTTTATCACTGGCCTGCTCTCTTCACTAGAATCTTTTCCTTGTCTCCATAAGAAATGGAAGATATTTGTTAGGGTGTTTTTAGAGACACTGATAACAACCAGACGTGGAAAGGGCACTCTTATGGGGATACTGACATGGTCATACCAGTGTGCTCAATCCACCTACACTTAGGGCTTTCCTGATTTCAGGAAAAGATGCTCCCATTTCCTTCCCTATGCTCCTGACAGAAGAAATTGTTAAGACATGATTGGTATAAGAGAATGAAAAGTGAGTTTATTGTCTTGCTTTAAGTGGTGGTGATCAAGCGCAGGGCTGCTCGCAGCTACATGCAGAAAGGACCAGCCTTAAGGCTTGCCTGCCTTACCATCCCTTTTCCTGCTTCTTGGTCCTATCTTCTGCCTTCATCCTTGTCTTTCTCTATGTCAGCTCCCTTCCAAAAAAATCAGTGAGAATATTAGTATTTTTTAGTCCCAGTCATGCTACATTCATGTTCAAATTTGGTATTACTGAGATATGTTCCTGCCATTGCAAATTTTATTATCCAGAAGCTCTGCAGCACTTTTTTTTTTTTGCATCCATTATTTGTGAAGTTCGGTCATTCCTCTTATACACTCCCCTTAACCACCTCTTAAATCTGGCCATCTGTCAAAAAGTTATCCTTAATCTCTACCATCTTCTTTTACTGTTGTCTGTACACAGCATTTCTTGTGTATTATGCAGTAGTTTCTTACATCCTGTGCAGCTAGGTTAATATTGGTCTTAGCAACATATTCATTCCTGTCTGCATTCCTAAAATCTTAAAGAAAAATTTAGGGATTACAAAAATGATTTTAAAAATAAAAATGTACAAACTACATTTGCATGTTTTTATATACTATTATTATATATACGACTGGTTAGAGATCAGTAGTGAAAACTTATTGCATAGTGAAATGTTACTATGCCAGGAGTGCTTGAAAACATCACTGAAGCTGTGGAGTATGTACCCTAATTAAGAAAGAGAATATCTTATGCAATTAAGGGTCTTTGGGACTAGGTGGAAGAATGGAGAATGACATTTTCAAGACTAGTGAGATACATGACCATAACACCTAGATGTCAGTAAATTAATTGTTAGAATTGTTGACTATCAGGAGACAGTACTGCTCAATAGATTTGTGTGCCTAGGAGAAAGAAGTGACAGAAAAGGCATATGGAGTAGAAACAGCGAGAAAATCCAAGACAACTAAATAAATGGTTATAGTATGAATCTGGGCTGAAGTTGAGGGAATGGTTTTGCAAGAAGAAATGTTTAAGGAACTGCTTTCTATTGCTAGCAGTGTAGGATTATTTTATTTATTGAGTCCATCTGTATTCAAGGTAAGAGGACCATTTATGTTTTATCACAGAGTTAAAAAACTTGAAGTGAAGAAGTCCATCACTATTGGGATTTTCTTTTTTAATTTTCATGATGGAAATTGTGCAAAGGATCCACATTCCTCATGGCTGCTTCAGTGAAATTAATGCCCACTATTTCTTCAACAGAGTGCTGAAATAAAATATTAGGTTATATTAGATTATCTAATTTACTGATCTGCACTATTGTTAGCTATCTTATCCTTTTTTTATAAGGATAATTATTGATTACTAAATGACTTTAATTTCAGTAAACAGACAGAGAGTGAGTTAAATTGAATTATCAATAATTAATTGCCAAATGTTAGCATATGTTTTCATTGATCTTTGGCAGGGCTTTTAAATTCAGAAATTGAAAATGCTTCTGTATTTTCTTCCAATATAGTAATTATTATTATATTTTTATTAGATTCCCTAGTAATTTTAAAGATAACAATTAATTTCATTATAACTGACACTATCTTTTCACCCTGTTTCTATCTTGTGATTAGCACTATAGTCTTGTGACAACTTTGAACATACTTTATAACCACCTGATCTCCTTGCCATTTCTAATCCAAAATGTTCATAAACATGGCAAGGTTACTAATAGGTGTTAAAAATTGTTCTTAAGTCATTACAAGCTAGGACTGTTTAATTAATTTGGATAGCTTACATGGGTAAAGTAGGGAGGATTTGTCTTACATATTTAAAGAGCTTGATTGGTCATTTTTGTGATGAGTTGTCCTAAATTCCTGTGTCTCTTCCAGGTGACAGTGCTTCCTTGTAAGGGAGGGAGAGTGGGAAAAAAGCCTATGACTCTTCCTTTGTTCCTTGTGCAATGCTAAACCCAGTTAATGGAC